>NC_135514.1:12810000-13110000 GCF_051989575.1 Stigmatopora nigra | reverse complement strand
GCGCCCCTTATTAATGATGGCAATTTCCCTTATTAAGCGATTAAAAAAAATAATCGTACAAATGCAATACGGCACATATTTACTCACATAGGTCGCACGTAAAGGTAAAAGTTTTTTTTTGTAGTACACAATTTGAAATGATCAAAAAATGTATAAAACATAGGGAAAATGTATAAGTTGACAGTTATGCGATACTAGTGTTAGGCATCGCTAACAATACTAGTATTGGGTATTGGTACAAATACCGATGCTGGTGTTGGTATCGGTACAGATTACAGTATTGGCATCAGTACTAATGCGATATAATACAATTTTAAAAATTTTAAAAAATGTATAAAAAATAATAAAAAAGGGACTAAGGATGGAAATTAGCTGGCGGCTACAATACACACAATATTTATATTTAGGTATGGATGTATAGATGTATAGTTGTATAGATGTCTAAATGTATAGATGTATAGGTATAGTTCTATAGGTATGGGTATAGTTCTAAGGTATAGATGTATAGGTATAGTTCTATTGGTATAGATGTATAGGTATAGTTCTATAGGTATGGGTATAGTTCTAAGGTATAGATGTATAGGTATAGTTCTATTGGTATAGATGTATAGGTATAGTTCTATAGGTATGGGTATAGTTCTAAGGTATAGATGTATAGGTATAGTTCTATAGGTATGGGTATAGTTCTAAGGTATAGATGTATAGGTATAGTTCTATTGGTATAGATGTATAGGTATAGTTCTATAGGTATGGGTATAGTTCTAAGGTATAGATGTATAGGTATAGTTCTATTGGTATAGATGTATAGGTATAGTTCTATAGGTATGGGTATAGTTCTAAGGTATAGATGTATAGGTATAGTTCTATAGGTATGGGTATAGTTCTAAGGTATAGATGTATAGGTATAGTTCTATTGGTATAGATGTATAGGTATAGTTCTATAGGTATGGATGTAGTTCTATAGGTATAGATGTATAGGTATAGTTCTATAGGTATAGACGTATATTTTTTCAAAATTAAACGCCTTTATTGTCATTATACAACAGCTGCGTTTAACACAATTAGTAGTTCTACTCCACAAAGTGCGTATTTCAATAAAAACATAATTAAGTCATTTAAAAAGTCACGTCCAGGAAAGATATATTCTAAAATATTGCACATTAACCTGTTATGAACATGCACATATTTACCAGTATGTTAATTTAAATGAATTTAAATTTGTTAATTAGTGTGCTGTCCCTTATCAAATATATTAATATCTCAATAATACGTTACAAATGGATTTGACCTCTATTGTTGTCAATAGGATTAAGAAATATCTGAAAAAGTTATAATCTTAGTACTTTTTACTGCAGACTCGAACGTAAAGTACTACATTTTTAAAAAAAAAAAACACAAGCTGAAACGCGTTCTTTCACAATCGTAAGCTAACATAATTGTAGCCAACGTTAAACATTTTTTAAAGCCTGAAGACTAACAAAAAAGTAAACAAAAAACTGAGTCAACACCATGTTTTTATTGTTTATTTTTTTATTGTGTTGTTTTCATCCCACACACACAAACAACCTGTACAAAAACGGAAGAGCTTTTTTATCTTTTGTGTTTTTGCTCCTTTTGTTTTTTTTGTGTTATTTTTTTCATCCGCTGTTACAGAAACAGCAAAAAAAAAAAAATATCATACAGCCACTTTTTTTTGCAATATTCAAACTAAACATTTTCTGTGTAATACAAAATAAATGTACACATATTTTTCCAGAAAACAAGAAAATAAAAAAGTCGCCGCCTGGTTTTTTTTTATTCATTATTTACAAATTCAAAGTAAACAACGTCTTCTCGCATCAGTCGTTCTTTGTTTTTCTCGCTTATTTTCCCAACTCATGAATAATAATAATAATAATAACGCTTATATGAAAAAGATGAGTGTTCATTTGTGACTGACTGCGTTTTAAAAATGGAGCCTCTCGAGTAGAAAAAAACTGCAATTGAAAGTCAGTAAGGCAGATCCAAAGAAAAATAGGGAAGGAGATCCATTGGCCACTAGGGGCGCTAAAATCGCGTTGTTGGTTTTTTTTTGGTAAATTGGGGAAATTCGCTCACGCACTATGACTTCACAAACAAAAAAATACATATTTTTTGTTTAACTAGCTAATGTACGTGCTGGGTAACAATCAGGCAAAATTTAAAGGAATAGTTTGTCTTTAATCGATAGGCAAAATGACTTAAAAATTAGGTAAGTGCAAAGTTTATGGGATTTTTGAGACATTTTTACAGAGGTTTTTTTTCGTGGGTTTATGTAATAGGCATGTTTACCAATTTTAATGTTGCTATGTTGAACTTTTTTTGCAGATTTTTTGACTTGCCAAGATTTTTTTTTATCAAAAAGTGGCAAATAAAAATTCAGATTTTTTTTTTCTATTAGACTTTTTGGTGGCCATATTTCTGATAGACGTGCCTACCAATTTTCATGTTGCTAATTTGAATTAGCTTTAAAATAGCTGCAAAATTGTCATTTTCTGCTTTAAACCAAAATTCAAACCAGATTTATTATTATATCTACTAATTTTTATTTGGTTAATTTGAACTAGTTTTTGGGGCTGAATTTTAATAAAAATGTCTTTATAAATACTTGTACTAAAATGGCTGTTTCAAATCAGAATGGCCGACTTTCTGTGTTGTTTTGGAACGTCACTGTTGTTTTTTTTAGACTCACAAAATGGCCGTTTCAAGCAAAAATGTCTTGTTTTATCGTGTTTTAAAAGAATGAATATGTCTTTCAGCTTTCACGTGATACATAAGATGACCTCCACAAACCACAAAAGGTACTCATTCTTTTTTTTTGCAATAAAAAAATCTGTACATTTAATGTTATCTACAAATTAGTGTTAGGGTCACACTTTAAAGAAAAAAAATGACAATTTTGGGGGCAGAAATCATTCAAATCCAAATAATCGCAAAAAAAGTCATTTTTGGAGATTTTAATTGTTTTTGCAATTTGAAAAAAATAAAAAAAAATCCAGTAAGATTAAGGTCAGGGGTCACAAATATTTGAAGAGGAATTTTGCAGTAATTCAATAATTTTTATTTAAATTGCAAGATAAATTTGTCAAATAACAATATTTTTTATTCAAATTGCAAGATAAGTGTCAAATTAAAATATTTTTTATTCAAATTGCAAGATAAATTTGTCATATATTAAAATGTATAGAGACATCAATTTAGGGATCAAAAGGTCAGAAAAAGGATTTCCACTCTGCCATTTTTGTTGTCATTTGTTATAATGGTCTAAATAAATAATAAATAAAATAAATACCTTTTGAGATATGTATTTTTTTTGGGTGAAATTTTACCTGAGGAAAAAAAAACATTTTTTTTTCCCCAATTTTTTTTTTTTTTTTTTTGTCATTTGCAGTGTGTCCCTAACACCGTTTGTTCTTTTTCTCATCTCTAGCATCGGCAGTCATGCGCCGCACTAATATAGTGCACGTTAGCGGCGACGGGTAGCGCAGTTTCCATGGCGACGGGATCCCCCTCCACCCCTCCATCCCTCCCCATCCAACAAGCAACGGCAATGGCGGGCGGCGTGGCTCTTTTGTCCAGTGTGAGGATTGGGCCCCATTTTGAAAGCGCTTTCTGGAGATTTGCCTCACGTACGTCCCCCTTATCTTTTTTTTTTTTTTTCTTTTTTGGCAGGAGGAGGATGCGACATATCCCGTAAAGCCTCCGGCAGCTGCGGCTCAGCGTAGAAGAGAAGAAGAAGAAGAAGAAAAGAAAAAAAAGTCGGTGGGTCTCTGGGGCTGAGTGTGGAAAAAAAAAAAAAGGAAGGCATTTAAGTCCATACTACGGAAGTGGAAGAGGATTAGGGACACTGACTGACAAAAAGCAAGAAAAGTGGCCATGATTCGGACTTTTGAGTCATAATCGCGGCCATCTTTTGAGGGCGACTTGGAGGTTGAAGTTAGAATTTTTTGATTTTTGGAAACTAAGTCAGAAATGTGTGTTTATTCCCAGAATGCAGATTTTAATTTTAGTCACTTAGTCTGTTATGAGAGTAAAGTTAGCATTATTCTGAGAATTGTAAGTAATTCTCAGGATGAACATTTTAAAGTCTGGATTGTTACTTTTGTGACTGGACGTTTGGTCGCCGGGCGATTGGTCGCTGGTCAAATGGTGACAAAGAGTTTACTGTTGAAAGCAGCTCTCAAAATTATATTCATGAGAGAGAGTTTAATATCTAAGTACTGTTTAATATCTCAGTACTGTTGAAACTGGCTCTCAAAATTATATTTGGGAGAGTTTAGTATGTAAATATCTACTGTTTTCAACACTACTTGGACATTAAACAGTACTTAGATATTAAACTCTTATGAATTTAATTTTGAGAGCTGCTTTCTACAGTAAACTCTCTGTCACCATTTGGCTGGCGACCAAAAGACCGGGGGACCAAACGTCCGGGCACCCTCACTTTTAATCTAAAAAAATACAGGGTGTTCCAAAATACCCCATTCCTTCGGCCAATAATTTTGACAATTTTTGTCGTAATGACCTCAAATTTTCACAGTTTATGTTAAATAGTTTCAAATTTTTATGTCTAATCTTTGCCATTTCTCTCTTTTCAGGTTAAGAAATCCAACTGACTCCAAAAGAAAAGACATTTTGGCTGTTCAAGTGCTCGGATTTCGTCACCCAAGCAAGAAAGTACAAATTTTGCAGAGAAGACACCAACTAGAAAACCAATGAGGACCAAGAAAAGAACTGGAATGTGAGTTCCAACACCTTCTCCACTGTTGATGGTCTTCCTGGCGATTTAGGTATGCATACGTTTTAAATTTCTTATCTTGAAACTCCTAATTTTTATTAGATAGTCCTTTTTTTGCAAAATTTGTGAAGAAAGTGACTAAAAATAGCTTTTGAATTCCAACTTGTAAACTTTATTTGTTCTTCAGTGGCCCTAATCCACTTCCAGTATAGTAGAGGCAAAAAAAATGCAATTGGGCAAAATTAAGATGTCGTCCTTCACTGTCAACATAAAACAAAAAAAGTCCCAAAAAGGGGGAAAAAACTACATGTCCGTGTCACCGTCGTAGGCCAACGTCAGCGGTTTGAGACGGTTGTTCTGATGCTGCCTTGCTCGTTCCACTCGCTTTGGCTTCTTGCTGCCGTTAGCACACAAACATAGATTAGCATAGTTAGCCACGATATTGTGTTTATGTGCACCAACTGGTAGAAATGTGACAATACTGCCCCCTTACAGGAAAATGAAATCAACACAGACCATGAAGAGGAGCATGCAATGGCGGGATTTGACCACAAGAGGACAGCAAATCAACATCTAACCATCTCAACATGGTAAGCTCCATTTGTCATTTTTTTGTTTTTAGATTAAGAAGTAAATGTTGACTTCATCTTTTTCTTAGAAAAATAAATACTTTATTTGGTATTTGTTTAGAAAAGTAAAGGTATAGAATATATTTTAAACAGCAAGATAACATTGTAAAAGTTATATTATATATTTTTTATCTACCAAAACTGCTTTATCTTTACTAGGTTCACAAGAGGGTGTTGGAGCCTATCCCAGCTGACTTCAGGCCAGAGGTGAGGGTCATCCTGGATCAGTGGCCAGCCAATCACAGGACACGAGGTGAAGGACAACCATTCACTCCCAAACTCATACCTTATGGGCAATTTCGAGTGTCCAATCAGCCTACTATGCAGGTTTTTGGAATGTGGTAAGTAACTGGAGTACCTGGAGAAAACCCACGGAGGCCTGGAGGGAACATGCAAACTCCACACAGCGAGGAGCAACCTGGATTTGAACCCATGACCCCAAAGCTGTGAGGCCGACATGCACACCGCTCAAACCACTGGGCCACTTAACATATAAGTGGAAAACTGGGCAGCATGGCGGCCTCACAGCTTTGGGGTCCTAGGTTCAAATCCAAGTTGCTTCTCACTGTGTGGAGTTTGCATGTTCTGCCCAGGCTTGTGTGGACTTTCTTCAGGTAGTCCAATTTCCTCCCACATTCCAAAGACATGCATGGTAGGCTGATTGGACACTGGAAATTACCCCTAGGTATGAGGTTGAGCGTGAATGGTTGTCCTTCTCCTTGTGCCCTGTGATTGGCTGGCCACTGATTCAGGGTGTCCCTCTGTCTCAGGCTCAAGGTCAGCTGGAATGGGCTCCAGCACCCTCTTGTGAACCTAATGAAGATAAAGTGGTTAAGAAAATGTAAGCAAGAAATAACATAAGTATTTTATTTTTACTTACCTTTTAAAAGTGCTTTTTGTAATTCAAAACAAACTGTAAAAATCCAAATAAAACATTTGTTGAACTAAAACAAACTGTCGTTATTTATTTTGTTAAATTGGAAAATAGTAGCAATTGTCAAAATATATCTTTAGTCTACACTTTCAAGTTTAGCCTGAAACATGACGTCGATCTACACAAATAACATTAAAGGACCGCTCTAAATGACGCAACGGGCCCCAAAGTAGCCCCCGCTCCGCCTATTTCACACCCGCTAGCTAATGAATCAATTATGCTCACCTGCTCGTCGGAGTTGACCAACATGCTACATGGCGAATGGCGCGAGGGGAGGGGCCGCAGGCACTTGAGGAATGGCATGCGGGAAGGGGCGTGGCCTTTGTTTCCCCCCACTTCCTCTCATCAGCCTCCATTTTGAGCCAGCTCCTGACAGTCGGGGCAGGTATAGGCATCCCGCCGACCTGTCGGCACGGCAACCCCGTCCACGCCGCGCTCCTGGGAGGCCAGGGAGCGGTGTAGCCGGGCGCAATAACTGCTGCGCTCGCCGTCGGGGAGGAACGCGGGGGGTGACGGATGAAGGATGATGAGGACGTGACGATGAGGAGGGTGAGGATGAAGGATAGCTAGACTTACCAAGCCAAGTAGATCATGGACACCACGAAGATGAGAAGCACGAAAGCGCCAGCCGCTACGCCGTATACCCAAATTTTCAATTTGCCATCTGTGAGGGAAATATCGGTTAGCGTGACACTTTAGACGCCATTTTGGGACAGTGGAATTACGACCTGGTCCATAAGGCTGCAGGTACCACGTGCGTCCCGAGCGGCCGGGCAACGTGGTGGTCGTTAAAGTGGGGTTGACGGCACGGCTGGTTTTCACGTCCCCCTTTTTGTCGCCCCCTGTGGGGATTTCCAAGATGGGGATGGGGGCGCACTGATCCAGGAGCCCAGCACTTGACAGCACTTCCGTGTAGCCTTCCTCGCAGACGCATGTTGCAGCCTGTGGGAGGAGACAGACGGACATTAATTATTTGGGATTTTTGGCCTGGTTTGGATGTCCTGTCTCGCCTCGCTGCAGTATGACGTCGGGGGGATGCAGGGGGGGTCGCAGGCGGTGCCGTCCAAGGCGGGGGTGGAAGGAAGGCAACCTCCTAAAATAGGGAAAATACATTAGCATGTTTCTAATATTATTATATATATATATTTTGTTATTTGTGTACCTTCCTACTTATTCATGTTGTTGCCTACTGATTTATTTATTAGTATTTTATTTTTAAAATTATTTATTATTAATATTTATAATTTATTGTTAATAGGTATTTATTATTTATTGGTAATATTTATTGGTTATTTATTGGTAATATTTATCGATTATTTATTGTTAATATGTATTGATTTTTCATTAATATTTATCGATAATTTATTGTTAATATTTATCGAATATTTATTGTTAATATTTATTGATTATTTATTGATTATTTATTGTTAATATGTATTGATTATTTATTGTTAATATCTATTGTTAATATTTATTGTTAATGTTTATTGATTATTTATTGTTAATAGTTATTGATTATTTATTTGCCTATGTTTTTGTTTGTGCAGCTTTAAATCTCATTATACTTATTTAATAACAAAACAATCAATTCAATATATTATAAATGTGTATTTATGAATTAACTTGGAAGTTATGAATAATGTCAGATGCCAAATACTATAAATATTCCGTTAATTACTACGCCTGTTTTTTAACTACTAAAATAAACATTTTAGATCAAAAGTACATTTTTTTCAACAATTTACAAATTATACAAACAAAATTTTAATACGTTTTAATATGTTTTCATCATTTGGCTCACCATTTTAGCTTAAAAAAACTTAGTCAAACTGTCATTTTATAATTCAATTAAGTCCAATGTTGATTGGCTAAATTAGCATACATGCTATCAATTTTAGGAATATCTTATTGAATAATTTTAGAAAAATTTGAGGGCGTAACTTACTTATCACAAATCAACCAAAAATTGTGTTTCCAAGTAAAACTAGTTATTTTTGTCTTTTTTGGGGCCATGATTCAGCAAAAACAAAATCTTAACAGCTTAACATGACCCAAATTTGTAAAAACCCGAATTCATCCATGCGTCCGTACTTAAGTCAAAAAGTGCAACCGTGACTTTAAAAAGCTAAATTTTCCCCAAATACTTAATATTTACCGTCGAGTGACGCTAATGTTCTTACCGCTGACGTTGAGTCCATCAGAGCGCTGACACCAGATCAGCGCTCGTGACGAGTTGACTCGAAAGCTGCTCAGCCACTTGTACTCAAAACATTCGCCTCCTAAAATTCCCCCAAAAAAAACAAGAATAACTTGAGGAAACGATCACAAAAAGCAATAACGTCAATTTGTACGCCTGTCGGCCGTTAGCATTAAACGAGCGAAGCCGAGTATTTTAATGTTGGCCCGGAGCCCGGCCTTAACGAGCGCCGAGAAACGATAACGGCAATGGCGTCTCTGCGGATTCGGCTGGAGGAAATGAACAATTTAACCTTGGAACAAAGAAAGGACGCCATTTTTTTATCCGTTCGTCATTTACAGGCTCTCGAATAGTGATTTATCTTCGTATCTTAGGCAACCTACTGGAAATGGAGTCTTTCCGGGGTGAAAGACAGCCGTAGGTAGACATTTTTGATCAAAAAAGTCTCAAGAGATGAGCTAAAAAAAGACACTGTGAACGTCAGCTATTTTGGTCGAGCTTCGTTCGAAGCTATTTTTCAATTTGGAAAATTCAGCCCCCGAAGGCTGTTAAACCTAGCTAAATGAAATTTGGTAGAGATATTCAGGGAGCGTAGACGCACAAAAAAGTCTCAAGGAGTAATGGTCAAAAAGACACAGGAAGTTCGCTATTTTAACTTAAATTCATTCAAGACTTGGTAAGAAATTCTTGTTTACGCATTATTTTTAATTTAAAAAAATTCAGCCCCTGAAACCTGTTAAACCTAACGACATGAAATTTGGTAGAGATGATCAGGGTGAGTAGATGCACAAAAAAGTCTCAAGAAGTCATAGCCAAAAACACACAGAAACTTGGCTATTTTAACTTAAACTCTTTCAAGACTTGGTAACAAATTCATGTTTGCGCATTATTTTTCATGTTAGAAAATTCAGCCCCTCAAGCCTGTTCGACCTAGCAACAAGAAATTTGGTAGACATATTCAGGGAGCGTAGATGCACAAAAAAGTCTCAAGGACTCATGGCCAAAAAGACAGAGGAAGTTGGATATTTTAACTTAAATTGTTTCAAGACTTGGTAACAAATTCTTGTTTGCGCATTATTTTTAATGTTGAAAAATTCAGCCCCTCAAGCCTGTTAGACCTAACGACAAGAAATTTGGTAGACACTTTAAGGGTGAGTAGATGCACAAAAAAGTCTCAAGGAGTCATGTCCAAAAAGACATGGGGCGTCCGCCATTTTACTTTGAATGCTTCAAAGATGCTCTGATAATGCCAAAAAAAGTCATACCTGTGCAGGGTTCCGATTCCCAGACTTGATCCGGACACAGTTGCAGGTTCTCTGGCTCCTGAGCCAGCACGGCTCGCGATCTCACCCGAACGGAACCAAAGTCCACCCCGGCGTCTTTAACGCAGATGCTGACGCAAGAGCTCCAGTCGGACCACTCCATCAGGTAACATTCGCCTGACCACAAAAAAGACCAAAACACCATTTAAAGTCATCAACCAGCTAGCTTAGCCTAGCCTAGCATGCACGATTTTTTTTCAGATGTTGGAGTAAAGCGTACCCAGAGAAAACCCACGCAAGACAACATGCCAACTCCACACTGTAAGAACCAACCTGGAATCGAACCCTCGACCCCAGAACTGTGAAGCCAACACGCCAACCAAAAATTATTCCACTTTGCTAACTAATGAATGCTAATCCAATTCCGCCAAAAGTAAAAGCTTCGCCATCGGATGTTATCTCGCCATTTTTTTTTGCGTTAAAACGTCGAAGCGACCGCTAAGCAAACACGTCGCCACCGCGCCATTTTTTTTTTTGCCTTTTAACCGCTTCAAAGGTTAATTACGCATTCCATTTGTCGGCGGCCTCGGCTCGCCAAAGAGCGTCCGGAATCGATTAGCTTCATTTTTTTGCGGATAATTGCCGATGACCGCGGCGATGGCGCGGCGCTAGTTGCTCATTTCCTCCGCGGCGTTAACGGGCGTGGGAACGGATGAGTGAGACTAGACGTGCTTGGAATTCTCGCTGTTTTCATTCAAAAAGGGACAACATTTTTGTACAATCTGGTATTAAAAAAGTATGTCAGAAAAATACAGCCAAAAATAAAATGAAATGAGATGCGTTAAAAATAAATGTCACCCAAGTGAAATCTTTTTTTTTCTCCATAGATGACCATCTATAGTAGTATAGTGAGACTTTTTTTGTTAAAAAAAGACATAGTATAGTAAGGCTTTTTTTCTTTAAAAAAACGACATAGTATAGTAAGGCTTTTTCCCTCCGGTAAAAACAACATAGAATAGTAAGGTTTTTTTTTCCCTAAAAAACTACATACTATAGTAAGGCTTTTTTCTTTAAAAAATGACATAGTATAGTAAGGCTTTTTTACCTAGAAAAACAACATAGTATAGTAAGGCTTTTTTTACCTAAAAAAACGACATAGTATAGTAAGGCTTTTTTACCTAAAAAAAACAACAGAATAGTAAGGCTTTTTTTCTTACAAAACGACATAGTATAGTACTAAGGCTCTTTTCTCTAAAAACGACATGGTATAGTAATCTTTTTATCGTTAAAAAACGACATAGTATAGTAAGGCTTTTTTCCCTAAAAAACTACATCCTATAGTAAGGCTTTTTTCTTTAAAAAACTACATCCTATAGTAAGGCTTTTTTCTTTAAAAAACGACATAGTATAGTAAGGCTTTTTGTCTTCAAAAACGACATAGTATTGTAAGGCTTTTTTGTTTTAAAAAACGACATAGTATAGTAAGGCTTTTTTTCTTTAAAAAATGACATAGTATAGTAAGGCTTTTTTTCTTTAAAAAACCAACATAGTATAGTAAGGCTTTTTTTTCTTAAAAAACGACATAGTATAATAAGGCTTTTTCCCCTAAAAAACAACAACATAGTATAGTAAGGCTTTTTTTTTCTTAAAAAACGACATAGTATAGTAAGGCTTTTCCCCCTAAAAACGACATGGTATAGTAATCCTTTTATTTTTAAAAAAATGACTATGTATAGCAGGGCTTTTATCTTTAAAAAATGACGATGTATAGTAAGACTTCTTTTCTTTTAAAAAATGACTATGTATAATAAGGCTTTTTTTTCTTAAAGGGCTGTGTTATGGCCAATGTATGGAACGGCCACTCGGCATTGGCCAATGATAAAAACCGCAATGGACGTGGAAGTGTATTGAAGCACTCACCAGGGCAGGGAAGCGTGCAAGCCTCCTTCAAGCGGATTCTCTTATCTCCATCCACCGACAACTCCAGAGCACCGCACAGTTCCTCGTCCACTTGGCTACCGTCGTCCACGCCGCCGCCGTCACCGCCATCCGACACCAGGCACGTCAGATTTCGGTAGCGAGTGCCATGTCCGCACACCACACTCTGAAACGGCAAAAGAAATATAATATCTAATATATCTTAATACATTCCTTTTGACTTGACTTTGTACTTTATACTTTGGACTTTAATGATGAGTGGTGAGTATGTTAATACTTGAGTACTTTTTTTCTGTTTATGTTTCATATGTACTGTTAACGGATGCACTTTTTTATATGCATCATATCTTGTGCTGTCCACTCTTATTTGTTTTTTCGTGTTTTAAAGGCCCTCTATCTTTTTTCAAATGACATTTTATTATTTCTTAATATATTCCTTTTTACTTGACTTTGTACTTTATACTACTTTTTACTTTAATGAAGAGTGATGAGTATGTTAATACTTTTAAAACCTTTTTTTCTGTTTATGTTTCGTATGTACTGTTAACGGATGCACTTTTTTATGTGTATCCTATCTTGTGCTGACCCCGCCCATCTGTCACATTTTTTTTAAGTCAATGTGGCCCCCGGGCCCAAATGTAAGATGTACTGTATTATCCGCACTATGAGGCGCAACTCAAAAAAGCTTCAATTTCCTTAAAAGCCACCACTTCACCTTATAAATATCAATTGATCACCATTGTTATAAGACAAAAATAAACAGTCACTAACCTCTACCCGACACTCTGACCAGGCGCTGTACCGCCACTTGTAACATGGCCGCACCGGGCACGGTTTCCACTGCTCCAGGGAAGAAGAACATGGCCGACCATCGCCCTGCGAAGCCTGCACTACCGTTCTCTGACGCCACATCTTGCCTGGAACAAAGAAGCAACTGATATTGAAGAAGAGCCTCCGGCACCCCGGCGAACGAAGTGTCACACAACAACAACAACAGAAGTTGATTGAACTAGCTTTGCAAAAACGATCAAAAACTGACAATGTTTGATTGCAATGGTTGATTTTGCAGCACTTCTTGTTAGTTATGGTGTTTAGGGCACCCCTAGTGGCCGTTCTATAGCAGTGCTTTCATGAATGTGTAGTAGTTTATTTGTATTTCTGTGTAAATTAGCACAACTGCTATTGAATTTTGGATGAGAAAGTGTTTTTAATTATTTTTAACAGTTATTAAGCAAGAAAATAATCAAGATGGACACTGTTAATGTCAAAAAAAAAACATAAATCTTTTGTAAAAAAAAAAAAAAAAAGAATATCCACAGTATGCACCCTCAAAATCTGCAAAAAAATGTCATCCGAACTGTAACGACAATACATAAATTACTACCATTTTTTTCTGATTTATATTGTAATAGCTAACTTTAACCACCAGTGTGCACTATAAATCTTTTGTGAGTTGTCTCGGTCATTTTATTTTTTAATTGCTTGAGCTATCTTCTCATTTTTTTTTTGATTTTCATCATTTCATCAATCAGACAAATGTTCCTGTTGAGTTCATCTGGAACATTAATCACATGACCCATGAGAGCAGGTATAAAAATAGGCGGGATTACGTAAGAGACCACGTTTGAGTGACCCTGTTTCCATCAATAGTGGATTCATACACACACCTTTCATCCCACGCACACGTGTACTGCAAGGAACTAAAAAAATAAAAGCACAAAAGTAAAAGAAAAACAGCAAAAATTGAAAAAAAAATCATACCCAAGCTTTTTTTGTTGGATAAAGGCATCCATTGTTGTTGTTGTTTATACTATATATTGCATGACTGTTTGTTTTATAGTTCAAATTTGAGTTGAAGCTTTTATTTTGGTAGGATTGTACTTCCCTGTTTCGTTATACAATGTCGTATTCTTTAGGATTCATTTCAAATGAATTTGAACTTTAATTGCTGAATAGTGTTTTTAGAACATTTTTCAATTCATTTAGATTTTATAATAACTTAATGAATACCTAAAATAAACCTTTTTCTTCAAGGAATAGTGTGATAAATGACTTACCGTCTAAACCGCAGGTCTGCGAACACTCGGACCAAGCTGACCAATCGGAAAGCTGGCAGTTGACGGGACATTCCACCACGCAGGAGATGTTCATTTGCCACTTTTTCTCCAAGTTTAACTACGGGAAAAAAGCCCAGAAAAATTATTAATACGACTACATCTTAAAACCAACAAGAGAACATTTATAAATTGAAAATGCGCCACAATGAAAAGAGAATTATTGATTTAAAAAGGGGGAAAATCAAGAATTTTAATATACATCTAAAACAGAAAGTCATGATTGACTGTCCTGGGCAACACAAAATGATTAACCCTAACCATGTCGTTTTTGGTCTTTTTCGAGGAAAAGAGCCTTACTATAATGTCGTTTTTGGTCTTTTTCGAAGAAAAAAGCCTTACTATACTATGTCGTTTTTGGTCTTTTTCGAAGAAAAGAGCCTTACTATACTATGTCGTTTTTGGTCTTTTTCGAAGAAAAGAGCCTTACTATACTATGTCGTTTTTGGCCTTTTTCAAGAAAAAAGCCTTACTATACTATGTCGTTTTTCAAGAAAAAAGCCTTACTATACTATGTCGTTTTTGGCATTTTTCAAGAAAAAAAGCCTTATTATACTATGTCGTTTTTGGCGTTTTTCAAGAAAAAAGCCTTACTATACTATGTCGTTTTTGGCCTTTTTCAAGAAAGAAGCCTTACTATACTATGTCGTTTTTGGCCTTTTTCAAGAAAAAAGCCTTACTATACTATGTCGTTTTTGGCCTTTTTACAGAAAAAAGCCTTATATACTATGTCGTTTTTGGCCCTTTTCAAGAAAAAAAGCCTTATTATACTATGTCGTTTTTGGCCTTTTTCAAGAAAAAAGCCTTACTATACTATGTCGTTTTTGGCCTTTTTCAAGAAAAAAGCCTTACTATACTATGTCGTTTTTGGCCTTTTTCAAGAAAAAAGCCTTACTATACTATGTCGTTTTTGGTCTTTTTCGAAGAAAAGAGCCTTACTATACTATGTCGTTTTTGGTCTTTTTCAAGAAAAAAGCCTTACTATACTATGTCGTTTTTGGCCTTTTTCAAGAAAAAAGCCTTACTATACTATGTAGTTTTTGGCGTTTTTCAAGAAAAAAGCCTTACTATACCATGTCGTTTTTGGCCTTTTTCAAGAAAAAAGCCTTACTATATATACTATGTCGTTTTTGGCCTTTTTCAAGAAAAAAGCCTTCCTATACTATGTCGTTTTTGGCCTTTTTCAAGAAAAAAGCCTTACTATACTATGTCGTTTTTGGTCTTTTTCGAGGGTAAAAGCCTTACTATACTATGTCGTTTTTGGCCTTTTTCAAGAAAAAAAGCCTTACTATACTATGTCCTTTTTGGCATTTTTCAAGAAAAAAGCCTTACTATACTATGTCGTTTTTGGCCTTTTTCGAGGAAAAAAGCCTTACTATACTATGTCGTTTTTGGCCTTTTTCAAGAAAAAAGCCTTACTATACTATGTCGTTTTTGGTCTTTTTCAAAGAAAAAGCCTTACTATACTATGTCGTTTTTGGTCTTTTTCAAGAAAAAAGCCTTACTACACTATGTCGTTTTTGGCCTTTTTCAAGAAAAAAGCCTTACTATACTATGTCGTTTTTGGCATTTTTCAAGAAAAAAGCCTTACTATACTATGTCGTTTTTGGTCCTTTTCAAGAAAAAAGCCTTACTATACTATGTCGTTTTTGGCCTTTTTCAAGAAAAAAGCCTTACTATACTATGTCGTTTTTGGTCTTTTTCGAAGAAAAGAGCCTTACTATACTATGTCGTTTTTGGCCTTTTTCGAAGAAAAAAGCCTTACTATACTATGTCGTTTTTGGTCTTTTTCGAAGAAAAGAGCCTTACTATACTATGTCGTTTTTGGCATTTTTCAAGAAAAAAGCCTTACTATACTATGTCGTTTTTGGTCTTTTTCGAAGAAAAGAGCCTTACTATACTATGTCGTTTTTGGTCTTTTTCAAGAAAAAAGCCATACTATACTATGTCGTTTTTGGTCTTTTTCAAGAAAAAAGCCTTACTATACTATGTCGTTTTTGGTCTTTTTCGAAGAAAAGAGCCTTACTATACTATGTCGTTTTTGGCGTTTTTCAAGAAAAAAGCCTTACTATACTATGTCGTTTTGTGGCCTTTTTCGAAGAAAAAAGCCTTACTATACTATGTCGTTTTTGGCCTTTTTCAAGAAAAAAAGCCTTACTATAGTATGTCGTTTTTGGTCTTTTTCAAGGAAAAAGCCTTACTATACTATGTCGTTTTTGGCATTTTTCAAGAAAAAAGCCTTACTATACTATGTCGTTTTTGGTCTTTTTCGAAGAAAAAAGCCTTACTATACTGTGTCGTTTTTGGCGTTTTTCAAGAAAAAAGCCTTACTATACTATGTCGTTTTTGGCCTTTTTCGAAGAAAAGAGCCTTACTATACTATGTCGTTTTTGGCCTTTTTCAAGAAAAAAGCCTTACTATACTATGTTGTTTTTGGTCTTTTTCAAGGGAAAAAGCCTTACTATACTACGTCGTTTTTTGGGTGAAAAATCAATTACTCTTTACTTCTCCTATAGTGATACACCCTAACCCCGTCAACAGCGGCAAGTTAACTTAACATAACATTTCGGGCCCAAAAAATAAATTCCATCACCCGAATATCACATTGTCCATGAACCAAACCGACCAACCCTGACTCCCCCCCCCCCCCTCCTAAAACGACACCAGTACATTAACAGCAACACAATTCCCAGAAGGCTTTGCGTGTGCTTCACGAGTCCCACGACGAACGTGGCGAGCTCTCTCAACGGCGTCGCAATCAAAAGGAAGCGGCAACTCGTTAGGAGTGATTACAATTCCCCGGCCCAAGACATCCGTGCGATAATTTACTCTCGTGGAAGGAACAAAAATTATAAAAATGGAAAATGGGTGACTTGCCTCTTCGCAAAACTTGATGTCGACCGATTTTCCGTCGCTTCGGACGCAATCCAACATGCGTGTTTTGACGCCTGGACCGCAAACGCCGTTTGGACTCAGTTGGCAGGTGCTCCAATCTGAAATAAGTAAACATAAAGATATTAATATTCTTGTCATGGAGAGTCTGTTTTCTTGTTGTTTGGTTTCTAGGGAGTTGATTAAAAAAATGTCAATCAACTTTGAATGAATGTGGCTATTTCGTAATGACAAATATGAAAGTTTTTATCTATAATGGAGGCAATTAAGTATTGGAGGGAAATATAAATTAATATTTGGGATGGGGGGGTGTCTGATGGTGTTTGTTTGTGATGAAGTCGAATCGAATGCAAAAATACACAAAGTTAGGAAACTTAGAAAAGTTTTGAAGGAAAAATCTGCATGTAACGTAAAAAGAACAAAATGCTAATACATGACAATGTCATCCAAAAAATTCTGTCCTTTTTTGGACTAAATAAAGAATTTTGACAGTTTTTTCTTCATATTGTTCAACATTTTTAAATGAAAATGATGGAAAATGAACAAAAAATGTAATGTCAACAATGTCCACAAACAAGATTTTTTTCTATTAAAAAGAAAATTCGAAACTGAAATGTTATCAACACTTAAAACAAAAAATATGATATCTACAGCTGTTTCCAACCAAAAAACAAATAAATAAATAAAAATAAACATTAATTCTCTCCTTTTTTAATCGAAAAAAATGGTTTGCCTTTCCCTCGTTTTTAATCCAAATTCCAAATCAACCAAAAAATAGACCTCATTCATTAAAATACTAAGCATATATATTTTTTAAATGATATTTTTGTATTCCAAATGGCACACTGGGTTAAATAAACCACATGAAAAAAATGGAGAATGGCAGGCATCCAATTGTTTGACTCGCCGTGTGTTAACTGTTTTCTCCCAAAAATAAAACAACGGGGCTGCTTTTAAACCTCAGCAGGCGCCCCGCTTTACCTACAAAAAAATAAATAAACACCTGAAACATCAGGGAGGCTACCGACAAAAACAACTAAGTCTGTTTTTAGCAGCCAGTTCGTATAAAAAAGCACAACAACAACAACAACACTACCAGTGTGTGTGTGTATTTGTGTGTGTGTTTTCCAGCTGGGAGTAAAAAATGCGAAATGATGGTGCGCCAAATCTTTGATGAATAATGCGCTCTTTTGCATATTTTTTCCAAGATATGTATTCCAACATATAGACGTCCAAGCCGTTTGGAGTGTGAGGGATTTTACCTGTGATGTTGTAGAAGTAGTTGAAGCAATTGAGGTTGAGGCCACAGGCTTCTTCTTCGTTGGTATCGGGGCAAAGTCTCCCCACGCTGGGTGAACGGAGTGTGTAGGCTGCCCGGATGCGGCTTTTGTTTTTGGTGCATGGCTGGAAAAAACATGAAAAATATTTTAAGATAAAAAATTAGGCACTTTTTGCATGGTAACGTGCTAGTAACATAACATAAACAAATTGAAATTAACTTGAATTACAATGCAGACACTAAAAAATAAATTTAATCTAACCTTTCACTACACTTAATTCAAATTTTGTTTTAAATTTTGATATTTTTCTTCTCCCGGGTTAGCTCTATTAGCCCCGCCTCCACCCTGACTTTCAGATGTAACCTATCAAGGGTTGTTTGCTTTTGTATTCCATTCAAAATATTCCGAAAATGATGCACATAAATGTCCTCACAATAGGATAACGCACTACCACTTGCCAATGAGAAGTACTATATCAGGGGTAGGCAAAAATGTTGGGCCCTGGGGCCATATTGACTTTAAAAATTTGACAGATGGGCGGAGTCAGCACAGGATACGATACCAATAAAAAAGTGCATCCGTTAACAGTACATATGAAACATAAACAGAAAAAAAGGACTCAAGTATTAACATACTCATCACTCATTACTAAAGTAAAAAAGTATAAAGTACAAAGTCAAGTCAAAAGGAATGTATAAAGAAATATTAAAATGTAATTTAAAAAAGAGAGAGGGGCTGTAAAACAAGAAAAACAAATAAGAGTGGACAGAGCTACTGTCACTGGCTTCCGTGTGACGGCGCCATCTTGGGGAGAAAAAAAAACATTATTTGGACAATGTCAACGGGCCGGATTAAAAGGACTAGCGGACCGGTTTTGGCCCGCGGGTTGTAGTTTGCCCATGTCTGTACTATATACCATTCGCACTGACTTCCGTGATTTTTTTTACTCGTATCTCAAATTGCTCGTATGTCAGATACCTAATTTACTGTCCATAAAACCAACCAACCAATGAACCAAATACTCTCCTCAAAAAACCTCCCCAAAAACCAAGCAAAACACTATCTGACTAACATCTAAAAAACTACCAACTCCACCAATTGCCACCAATACAAGCAAGCCCAATTAACTTTGAAAGCAACTAAACAACCTCATGCAACTTTTACCATCTTCAGCTTTGGCTTCCTGTGTGAACCCACCACATAAAATCCATCCCAGCCGGCTCGCCTTCCCGCAAATCTAGTTTTCATCAAAATATAAAGCACCAACTTTCATTTTATCTTATTTTTTTTGTAGTCTCGACTCAAGAGCCTGACGGTCCAATTAGGCAGCCTGAACCGAGAAAACGCGTTCCGGCTCGGGAGCGGCGTCGTCCCTCCTGGGAAACGTTCCAATATCGGAAGACGCTTACCAAAAAGGCAGAGCGGATAGACGAGAGCCAAAAGGCTCTCAAAGTTTCAAGGATGTCGTCGACGTCTGAGCGAGCGCCTTGATTGGGAAGGTTAAAAAGCAACTAAGTTTCTCCTTCATTTCAAACATAGACGCATTACACACTTGGTACATTCCGCTAATCCAGGGGTGGGCAAACTTTTGGGCCCGGGGGCCACATTGACTTAAAAAAAATGTGACAGATGGGCGGGGTCATCACAAGATAGGATAACATATAAAAAAGTGCATCCGTTAACAGTACATATGAAACATAAAGAGAGAGAAAGGACTCAAGTATTAATAGACATCACTCATCATTCAAGTAAAAAGTATAAAGTACAAAGTAAAGTCAAAAGGAATATATTAAGAAATATTAAAATATAATTTAAAAAAAGATGGAGGGGCTGTAAAACACCCAAAACAAATAAGAGTGGACATCGCTATTGCCACTGGGTTACAATAAAAGTTGTTATACGACATGCATAATTTGAAATGATCAAAAAAACATTTAAAATACGAAAAAAAACGTATAAAATACAGAAAAAAACCCTATAAAATACGAAAAAAAGTATAAAATACGGAAAAAAATGTATTAAATACGAAAAAAAGTATAAAATACGGAAAAAAATGTATTGAATACGAAAAAAAGTATAAAATACGGAAAAAACTTGTAAAATACGAAAAAAACATAAAATACGGAAAAAACATAAAATACGGAAAAAAACAAGTATGGTATGAATTTGGTTTTTGGCTACATTAATGCCAACTAGAGACATTATGGCCAGCAGAGGGCGTTAAATTTGTACAGCCCTATTACATTGATTTTGCTAATAGAAACGCCCAAGCCATTTAAACTTGCATTCCGGCAGCGAAAAAACTGAACATTCATCCACTACCAGTTGAGATACGAAAAAGTGTAAAAAAACAAAAAAAACAAACTCCCAGTCCAACCAGATTGGACATCTCTCGCCGTCAATGACCGCAAATAAGAGCATTTTTTTCCCCTTCATAACCCGCTTTTGCAGATTTAGGGATTAAGCGTTAAGACTTTTAGAGGATTTAGCGACACCTTGCACTCAGGGCCGCCCGCCGTGGTTATTAATGCCAAAACATTCACGCGGCCACGTGAAATTTGGCGGCGTGTCGAGGGGGTGACGTGGGTCATCTATCACCTCGCCGAGTGTGAAGGCCCCAGCCTCCATCGTCTATTATGCACGGACTCTCTCGCTACGCACGCTAGGCTAATATGAGCTAATATTTTTCTTACCAGGCTGCAGCGGCTCCAGGGGCCCCAGTCGTTGAGGACACAGTCTTCTGGGCAAGGTAGCCGGCTCTCACGGGCCCCCAAGGGCATCTCCTCGGGGTCACACAAGTAGTCCTCCACCGCCTCCGAGGGCCCGTCAATGGTGTTCAGCATGCACCTGAAAACAGCAACAGTTATGTCACATATTGAAGTGATTGATGATTGTGCTTAATTCTCTAATTTGGAGAGTTGTCCCAATAAAATAAAGTTAAACCCCCCAAAATGACCACATAAATCTGTTTAGAAGGTGAAATCATAAGGTGTAATTTTTGTAAGGTGGGCAATAGAAAATATTGTTATGGAAGTAAATCATGTAAGATTGGCAGATGCAGCATGTCATTTTGGCCGCCATGTTTGAATTTTGTATCTTTTGGTAGTGAGAGAAACTCTTGTTGATATCATAAGACATGGGTAGGGAACCTATGGCTCGGGAGTCATATATGACTCTTTTGATAGGTGCATATGGCTCTTTTGATGGGTGGATATGGCTCTTTGGATGGGTGGATATGGCTCTTTTAATGGGTGCATATGGCTCTTTTGATGGGTGGATATGGCTCTTTTGGATGGGTGCATATGACTCTTATGGATGGGTGCATATGACTCTTTTGATGGGTGCATATGGCTCTTTTGGATGGGTGCATATGGCTCTTTGGATGGGTGGATATGGCTCTTTTGATGGGTGCATATGGCTCTCCACTAACCTGTGAGGTAAACTATGGAAACTGCGAGTGAGAAAGCGCAGTGAGTGTTACGTTTGTATTATGTCATTGATACTACTACCCCGAGTGCCTTATAATCATTTTTTTTGCCATTATACTCTTTACCATGTATTTTCTCATTGATACTCCTTGATTAGCAGTAAAAAAAATATCAAAAGAATTCAGAGACTTTTTTGTACTTTAAAAGTAGTGAAGTGAGTAAAAAAAGGTACATATTCTCAATGTATGTTGACTTCTAAATTCGGACAGAGCATTGGCTCTCAAGGATTAACATTGAAAAAATATGAATTTTATATGGCTCTTTTCATCAAAAAGATTCTACAATTTTTTTTTTGTGGATGCCTTGACCCAGGAAGGTCTAAACCTGGGACTCAAGTCTGGATTTTAGAACTTCGAGGCCAACACGCTACCCACTTATCCACCGGCTAGCTTAATGCTATTATAGAAACAAAAACAAACAAACAATTGACATGCTAACAACCATCATTGACATCTCAACTCGCAAATTAACTTCTAAAACAACAAAAACACACATAAACACCCAATATTTTCCATACCTGACTTTTCTGGTCTGCACGCCTTCTCCACAGTTCTCCTTCAGGTCCACATTGCTGACCTTCCACACACTCCAAGGCTCAGCCACCCACACATACTGGTTGCAGTCACTCCGGCACGGCACCACCTCGTACACCTAGAGGGGGAGGTCACACCCACACCTTAAGCCACACCCTTTTTTCCTCAAATTCTCCAGAAAAAACTAGAATGGTAAAAAAAGCCAACCTGAGCCTGCAGCCATCATGGTCGCCCAAAAAGTCCGATACAGCAGAGGGCATAAAAAAAATGAACACAGAGGGGAAAAAAACAGTTCAGTAGTGACAGCAAAAGGCTTTTAACAGCAACATTATTATTACTGTTAAGGGCAAGGAAAGGTTGCCACTTTAAGTTTGGCGTAGTCATTGCTCAGCAAAAAAAAATAAAAAAATTGCAGGGACTGCAATAACCGCAGTGGGCTTCCGCCAATAGCTCATTAATAATCAACTCCTCTCTCTGCACCACCCGTATCATCGTTGTGTCATAAAAAAAAGCTTGGCTGCTTGTAGGTGTTTAATGTTTGGACGTATAATATTTTTGAAATGAACAAACGCTTCATTTTTCTAGTTTCGATATGCCGGGGAAACAAAACAAGTGAGTGGAAAGTACATGAAAGGGTTAAAGAGAAGAAGAAATGGTTCTCTGGAATGGGGGCATAGTCTGGAGTTGGCAAAAAAACATGAATAAATTCAAATAGGGTGTGGAGTGTTAGATTGGAAAAGGGAAAACAAAAGGGTGGAAGAGGGAAAACTGCGGAATACAATGGGGTAATAACAATTTAGAATTTGGTTTCAATATTCCCAATAAACAAAGATATTAACATAAACAGGATAGGAAAGGGTGGAAGAGGGAAAACTGCGGAATACAATGGGGGCAATAACAATTTGGAATTTGGTGTTATTAGTCCCAATAAACAAAAAAAAAAGATATTGACATAAAGAGGATAGGAAAGGGTGGAAGAGGGAAAAAAACAATGATGCTCTTATGGAAGGGGGACAAAGTGTAGAGATGGGGAAAAATGACTTGAGGAAATTAAATAAACAGTGTGGAATGTTAGATTGGAAAAGGGAAAACAAAATGGTGGAAGAGGGAAAACAGTGCAGAATACAACAAGAGCAATAATTTAGGAATTTGCTTTCAATATTCCTGATAAACCAAAAAAAAGCTACTGACATAAAGAGGATAGGAAAGGGTGGAAGAGGGAAAACAGTTGCTAATTATCCACCTATGGAAGGGGATTCAGTGTGGAGATGGGAAAAAATGACTTGAAAAAATTAAAGAAACAGTGTGGAATGTTAGATTGGCAAAGGGAAAACAAAATGGTGGAAGAGGGAAAACGAAATGGTGGAAGAGGGAAAACGAAATGGTGGAAGAGGGAAAACAAAATGGTGGAAGAAGGAAAACTGCAGAATACAAAGGGGCAATAACTTGAACAAAATTTGGAGTTTGGTTTCAAGATTCCAAATAAACAAAAAATGCTACTGAGATAAAGAGGATAGGAAAGGGTGGAAGTGGGAAAAACAATTGCTAACTATACTCCTATGGAAGGGAACACAGTGTGGAGTTGGGAAAAAAACAACACTGCAAAAAAGCAACAGACAAACATTAAAAGGTTTGAGATGCTAGATTTGAAAAAGGGAAACAAATGGGTGGAAAAGGGAAAAAAAAAATCTCAACTATGCTTCTAAAGAATGATCGCTGGTCCACTACCTGATTGACGTGGTCCAGCTTGGGACAAGGTCTCCCCCCATTGTAGGGTTTCTCCCTCAGCCACTTGGAGCGCACTTTGACCCCACTTCCGCACGACTTGCTGCATCGCGACCAGTTGGACCACTCGCTCAGCTTGCAGTCGGACGGACATGGGATGATACACGCCTCCTCGATGTAACCTGCCAGGGAAACAGTCACCAAAAAATTAATTGGCTGTGCTTCGTTTTTTTACCGGTGAAGACAATTAGGCACCGCGGTCATCATCTGTTGCTATGCTTGAAAAATATTTAGCAATTAGCTAAAGTACATTCAAAAACAGGAGGATAAAGAGGACATTTTTTCTGATCTTGGTTATTGTCGCCATGGATTTTTACAATGGGTTTTAGCTCAAAAGATTGAAAGAATCTGTTCTGAAAAACGACAAAATATTAATTTTTTTATCACTTTGTGATGTGAGTATCAATACAATGGTTAATGGATTAAATTAAGTTGATTAAAAATAATATAACAAATTTTTGCTGGTGTTATAATGGTTTGTTTTGAAAGTTTTTTGTTGAAATCTTATAGCAAAAAAATGATATCGTAGTTTAACTTTTAACTACTTTATAATGCGAGTATAAATACAATGGTTAATGGATTAAATTAAGTTGATTAAAAATAATATTACTAAATTTTACTGCTTCATTTAATTTTTTTGATCATAATGGTTTGTTTTCAAAGTGTTTTATTTCAATCAAATAGCAATTTTACTTGATTTTTTTTATCAAATAGAACCATACAATGTATTCTCTGGACTATAAGTCGCATCGGCCAAGTCAAAACATGCATACAGACATTTTATTTGATTAAATTGTAACTTTAATTAAAAAAAATGGTAATTTTGTCCAATATGTAGAAATTTTGAACTATACACATGTTTTAAAGCATATAGCATGATATTTTTTGTGTTTTTTTTGCACATTTTGTTGTTATTCTGCATTGTTACACCCCCCCAAAAAGTTTGCTTATTTTATCAAAGTATTTCTGACATTTTTTTCCTCTTTTGGGGGTGATTTGTACACACCATTATGTTAGAACTCAACGGATTGGATGTCTATTGCCATCAATGGTAGCCGGGTTATATTTTTTTGTGGGATTTACGAGTCTTTACGTCTTTCTTCTTGCACGGCAGCATTTGCAAAGAAAGAAAGACACTCAGCCATCCTAAATCAGCCATCTCATCTTTACACAGTCTCCAGGGCCGACCACCTGTCGGGTGCATTAAATCTATCGCGTCGTCAGGTCGACTCATCTCCACTCAAGGGCGCCGAAAAAACACTCCTGGCAGAACGCGACAAGAGAGGAAGTTGGGTTTTATGCCTACCGGCGACGGTAGAGAGAGAGAGGATTTACTTTGGAAATACTAGTTCAAAATGCTAGGAAGATTAAAGTGTTTTGATTTCAAGTCTAGTAAATGAAATACAGTGTTCCCTCGCTACTTCACGGTTCAGCTAGCGTGGACTCAGAGCTTTGCGGATTTTTTGGGGAAAAAAATACAAGAATTACATTGAAACAACATATTTTACAGTTTTTTTTTTTGTTATAACATGAATTTTACTCTCTCTACCCGTATTCTTTATGGTGAACTGTATACAGGGGGTAAAAAAAAATAAAAAATTAAATTAAATTAAAATAAAAAATTGAATTAAATTCAAATTAAGCATTTTTGAAGGGGAATCCCTACTTGGCGGAAATTCACTTATCGCAGGTGGTCCCGGTCCATATTAACCGCGATAACCGAGGGAACACTGTAATAAAAAATATTCTCTATTAGTTATTGATTGCGATGTTAGCTAACATGTTGACGCTAATGTAAGCGTCGATAGATAATTATTTATTTATTTATTTTTGTGCTGCTCCAAGATACAAAAAATGAACTCACCTTAAGAATTGTACATACTTAAGGTTGTAAAATAAAAAAAAATATATATATATATACATATATATATTAGAGGCGGTCAATTGATAACCATCAATCTTAATTCCTTTTATTTGTTATGAGAAAATACTTTTTGTATTTTATTTTTTTCTGCCAAACTTGAATTAGGGCGGTACGGTGTGAAAGTGGTAGTAAGTCCGCCTCACAGTTCTGAGATCGAGGGTTCAAACCCCGGTGGGTTACTGCATGTTTTTTTCCGGTTATTCTGGTTTATTCCCAATCTCCAAAACAAGCATGCTAGGCTAACAGTACGCTAATTTGTCGCGAGGTAAGAGTGTGATTGGTTGTTTGACCCAGTTTGCCTTGTGATTGGCTGGCTGGCTCACCTATGGTTGGTTGGTGTGGGCTCCAGCACCCCCAACATACAGGGAATTTTAATAGTCTAGCCTTAGGGTGATAAAATCCTGAATAATTTTGATTCAAAGTAAACATTAATAAAATAAGTTAATAGTTAATAGTCGAAGTAAAGGGAAAAAAAGCTAGTTTTAACTAAAATGCTATTGTTTAGGACAGTATTTTCATTATTGTCCATATTGTTCATTTGATTTATTTTTTGGTCTAATTTCTATTTGCCCTTTTAAATGCAGTTTTTAAATGTCTATCCATCTTTTTTGTTTTGTTTATTTATTTGAATAATACCACTTGCCGCCTCTTTTGCTTGAAATTAAAAGCAAAGCAACATCAGACAAACATTGTTTTTAGCTAATGACGCTAATATTTACTTTAGGGAAAAACAGCGAAATTTCTCCTCATTGAATTGATTCAATGACCAACTTTATTTTCGCTCTCTTCATCACTTTTCTTGTTATTTTTCTTTACCGTGGCACAGCAAGTTTTTTAACAACTCCAAACCAGCAAATATTCCAATTGCTTTTTTTCCCTTGCCATTAAGACGTCTATGACTTTTCTCCCTAATTTCTAGGTTCCCAATTTGCAATCTCCATAGTGCTCAGTATTTCTGGTTCATTAGAACTGCAATCCAATCTTATTTGATAGTCTAAAGCGTTTAACTAATTCACTGCCAAAGACAGCGAAACACGTCCAATGATTTAAAGTGAGTCGTCAACGGCAACAATCGAGTTAACATGCGAGACGACAGCTTTATTTTTCACTCAAAATTGATTTGTCGCACTTTTTCTAACGTGTATTTGTCAGCGTGACGCTGGCTTTTCCCGCCTCATCACCTCATTGATTTTGCCAATCAACGGCGGAACAACAAGACGTTGGGGAGGAAAAAACAGGATGATAAAGACCTACGCGTGTAGTTTTTGAATGTTTCCTCTTATCTACTTTTAGAAAATGAAAAAACTGTCTTTCGGGTCTTTGATTTTTATGTGAAAATCAAAGACCTCAAAGAGAGTTTTGGCCATCAGGATGATAAAGACCTGCGTGTGAAGATTTTGAGTGTTTTCTCTTACCTACTTTTAGAAAATGACAAAACTGACTTTGGGGTCTTGGATTTTTATGTAAAAATCAAAGACCTCAAAGACAGTTTTGACCATTAGGATGATAACGACCTGTGCGTGTAGCTTTTGAACGTTTCCTCTTATCTACTTTTAGAAAACGACAAAACTGTCTTTGGGGTCTTTGATTTTTATGTAAAAATCAAAGACCCCAAAGACAGTTTTGACCATTAGGATGATAAAGACCTGCGCGTGTAGCTGTTGAACGTTTCAGCTTACCTGCTTGTAGAAAATGACAAAACTGTGTTTGGGGTCTTTGATTTTTATGTAAAAAATCAAAGACCCCAAAGACAGTTTTGGCCATCAGGATGTTAAAGACCTGCGTGTGGAGATTTTGAATGTTTTCTCTTACCTACTTTTAGAAAACGACAAAACTGTCTTTAGGGTATTTGATTTTTGCTTAAAAATCAAAGACCTCAAAGACAGTTTTGACCATTAGGATGATAAAGACCTGCGCGTGTAGCTGTTGAACATTTCATCTTACCTGCTTGTAGAAAATGACAAAACTGTGTTTGGGGTCTTTGATTTTTATGTAAAAATCAAAGACCCCAAAGACAGTTTTGGCCATCAGGATGATAAAGACCTGCGTGTGGAGATTTTGAATGTTTTCTCTTACCTACTTTTAGAAAATGACAAAACTGACTTTGGGGTCTTTGATTTTTTTGTAAAAATCAAAGACCTCAAAGACAGTTTTGACCATTAGGATGATAAAGACCTGCGCGTGTAGCTGTTGAACGTTTCAGCTTACCTGCTTGTAGAAAATGACAAAACTGTGTTTGGGGTCTTTGATTTTTATGTAAAAAATCAAAGACCCCAAAGACAGTTTTGGCCATCAGGATGTTAAAGACCTGCGTGTGGAGATTTTGAATGTTTTCTCTTACCTACTTTTAGAAAATGACAAAACTGACTTTGGGGTCTTTGATTTTTATGTAAAAATCAAAGACCCCGAAGACAGTTTTGGCCATTAGGATGATAAAGACCTGCGCGTGTAGCTGTTGAACGTTTCAGCTTACCTGCTTGTAGAAAATGACAAAACTGTGTTTGGGGTCTTTGATTTTTATGTAAAAAATCAAAGACCCCAAAGACAGTTTTGGCCATCAGGATGTTAAAGACCTGCCTTTGGAGATTTTGAATGTTTTCTCTTACCTACTTTTAGAAAATGACAAAACTGACTTTGGGGTCTTTGATTTTTATGTAAAAATCAAAGACCTCAAAGACAGTTTTGACCATTAGGATGATAAAGACCTGCGCATGTAGCTGTTGAACGTTTCATCTTACCTGTTTGTATGAAATGACAAAACTGTGTTTGGGGTCTTTGATTTTGACAGACAAATCAAAGACTTATTTTTGACCATCAGGATGATAAAGACCTGCGCATGTAGATTTTAAACATTTCCTCCTTTCCGCTTATAGAAAATGACAAAACTGTCTTTGGGGTCTTTGATTTTGACATAAAAATCAAAGACCTCAAAGACAGTTTTGGCCATATGGATGATAAAGATCTGCGTGTGAAGATTTTGAATGTTTCCTCTTACCTACTTTTAGAAAACGACAAAACTGTGTTTGGGGTCTTTGATTTTGACATAAACATCAAAGACCTCAAAGACAGTTTTGACCATTACCACATTTTGAGACCATTTTAAAGTTGAATACTCTCGGAAATGTTATAATTGTCAAAGTTTTCGGACTGACCGTGACTGTTGCACCTGGCCGTCTCCACCAGTCGTCCGTCCTGGTCGTAGCAGACCATGGCCTGGTAGCGGTAGCCCTGTCCGCACTCCTTGGCGTCCTGGGGGCCGTCGGAGGAACCCAGGATGCAGTCGGACCAGTTGCCCACCGGCTGTGCGTTGTACTTGTCACATGGGCAGTACTGCGTCTCACTCAGGGGGTACATCTGTGTGTTCTTGCACTTGTCCTTCTTCTTGCTACGCCCTGATTAAAAAAAGTTTTTAACAATTTAAACTTGACTATTTTGACGGAAGGAATTTTCATTGTTTACAAACTGCGTAGAACTGAAAATTGTTAAATTGCCATTTCTTAATATTCATTTTCTGACCCATGTGGGGTGCCGGAGCATATCCCAGCTGACTTCAAATACTAGGCAGGGGACAGGATGTATTGGTGGCCAGCCAATCGCAGGGGAAAACAGAAGCCCCACCCCCGCCCAAAAAAACAATTACACATCTAACGTATCAACACAAGAATGTATGTCATTATTTATGTTTATCAAATACAAAAGTAGGTCTTTTAATATACCATATCATTAAAAAAAATCTAATTTAGACCCAACAGACGAGTACAAACAACATAAACAGCAATTAAAATTGCACAAACCTTGACCCACTAATATAGAAGAGAATACATTTTAATAGTTTCAACTCATTAACATAAATAATCTTAATAATTCAGTGCTTAGACTGTAACAGTTTTTTGTGGAGCCATTTTTTTCCAAAATTCTGTTCGAGACCATTGCATTAACCAAAAAACTTTTTGGCCTCTAACAAAAATCATAAAAATTATTTATGTTAAGAAAAATACATTTTTCCAAAGGCAGAGTGTCTACTTTAAAAAAATATAGATTCAAAATGAGAGATAACAATCTAGACTGCTAATATCATTAAAATATATGTATATATAAATATTTAGAAAAAAATATATATATATATTTGAGGGTTATAGTGTGCCCCCTTACAAATGGCGCCTTAGGCAGTCACCCACATTGCCCATAGGTAAAAGCTGCCCCGTCCCAGAAAGCAAAAATACAAAAAGGAACTCACCAATCAAGGCCCTCTTGCGGGTGCGCACCCCCACGCAGTCGGCAGAGCAGGACGAGAACTTGGACCAGTTGGTGAGTTGGCAGTCGTCCTGGCAGGGCAGCTGGCAGCGCTGGGTGAGGGTGGGCATGCCGCGGGCCAGACGCAGACACAAGCCCACGTCCGCCTGGCTTCCGTCGGATCGTCGACACGACACCGCTGCGACACAGCAAAGACACGGACAAAATGAGAAAATGTCAAAATTAGATTTCAGCATGGTAATTAACTTTGTCATTTTATGGTGTTTATTTTAAATGGGAATGAATTGTTTCTATTGTATTTTGTGGCAAATGAGTAATCTATTTTTTCAAAATATTAAACATATTCCTTATATTCTATTTTGGCTTATTTGGGGGAGTGGAATTAAATTGTTTTTATGTATGGATTGATTTTTCCCATACATCAACTACTTCAAGAATAATGGAAAAGATAGGAAATCTATAAAAAAAAAAAAATGAAAAAAAATTGAAAACCTAGGAAATTGATTAAAAATTTGTTAAAAAATAAATAAAAAAAGAAGAAAAACAAATATATACACAGGAAATTGATTGGAAATTTTAAAAAAATAGAAAACAGAAAATTGATAAAAAATTAAAAAAAAATTGAAAACAGAAAATAGATTGAACAACTTAAAACATAATAAAATTCATCCGTGCTACCCTGAAATAAACAAAATAAATGCCAACAAAAATCTTGTCATTTTTTCAAGTGTCAGCAATTAATTTGATGCTGCCTTATTTCTTAAATTGGTTAAAAAAACAACAACAAAACCATAACTAATCTATTTCAAATGGATTGTGCATCTCTCTACTCCTTTCAATTGACAGCATATAGAAAATTGAACATCTATTTCACCCAACGCATCAACAGAAGACATTTCCCATATTCCCAGTAGAGATCCAAACCCGAGCTAACTTTTCCCAACATCAAGCCGCTTCCCGACCCACGCGTCCGTCCATCTTAAGGAGAACTTCTCCTCAAAGTTCCGCGGAGAACCCCGCAGAGTCTCTTGGACGTCTTCCACCCTCCCCTACGGTCGCGGAGGGCAGCTTAAAAGTTAATGAAAAACGGGAGTGCTCGCTATTGCGAAAGCCCCCCGGCGGCGAGGCGAGCTCGATAACGGCCGGCGTTATTTCGGAGAGAATCGATCCCGAAGCCCGGCGGCTACGGCGAGTGTGCCTTTTAGAGGTCGCGTTTGATCCGCTCTTACTCCGGAGACTTTTGCTTCCTGTCCATCTCGAGGTAACGAGTACTGCCTCTCGACCTCGGGATCCTTCTTTTTCTGAACCGTTCATCTTCACAAGGGTCGCGGGGGGTGCTGGAGCCTATCCAGCTAACTACAGAACATGTCTGGCTAATCGCAGAGCACATGGAGCCAAAGAACAAAGTTTTTTGTCATAGTTTTTCGATTTTATCTGGAGAATCCAACTAGTTTGCCAAAATTAATTGATTAATGAATTGACAGTTTTTCTAGAGATATTTTTTTGGACATAAAATGTAAAAATTGAGCCTCATAATATAACAAATATTCTCTTGTAGTTGATTTTTGACATTTATGAATATTTTTCTTTAAATCAGAAAAGGGTAAATATACAATGTTTATTATGTTTTAACCTTCAGTTTTTTTATTTAAAAAGGAAAAGAGTTAAGATAGCTTAATTTACAGTAAAAAAATAAAAGCATTTTTGATATAATATTAAGATATTTAAAAAAGATATCAGATTCAAAGTAGTGGATCAAAAGCCCTGAGTATTCCGTTTGTTATAGGTCTAAAACAGATTTTATAAAATTGCTTTTTGAATTAAAAACAACACCAAATATTTTTAAAAATCACAATTATTGAAAAAAAATTTGAATGAAGCAAGTGCATTTTTTGTCAGCTTAGTCATAACAATTAAAATAAAAATAATGACATTATCATACTCGAGTATAAGCCGCACCTGTCAAAAAAAAATCACTCTATTGGCCTTATTTGCTTGACTACATTTCTTCCGATTTTTATTTTTTTTTCATCCGACCAGATGCGTTTCTCTAACGGACGGTGCCGCCCACACCCTGTGTTTCCCCGCCAAATTAAGATGTACCTCGCGTTTGAAGTCCCGGACCGCAGTTCTCTTGAGCACCGGGTCGGTCCTGCCGGAGTACCCACGGAACCAGTTGGCATTTTCTCCACTTGTGGGTCTTCCACCTGGAAGGCACACCATTGGCTTGAAATAATGTTCATTCATTCATTCATTTTTCTAAGGTGCTTAGGAGTAGGGTAGTAGTGTTTCCTACCTGACGCCAGGACAGGTTGACGGCGGCTGACAGTCTTTCTCCTCCTGGAGCACCTCAGGGCAATCCTGACCTCCGTTGGAAGGCGCCTGGATGACCAATCGCTTTCTGTATTGTTTGCTCTTCAGCGCGTTGCCAGCTGTGGAAAAACGAGACGGATTTAGTGAGCTGGAACAAAAGCGGCTGGCATCGTTTTGAGTTGTCAATCAAACTATTTTGGTCTGTATCCAAGAGAGTGAAAAGTAGAATTAAAAAAAAACAATCTAGAACAGGACTGTCAAATTTATTTTTGTGGTCGGCCACAATAAAACGACAATTCTATTGACAGCATTTCTGATTAAATCCAATTGTCCAAATCCTGTCTTATTCCCAATTATTGTCTTGTATTCTTATATGTAATATATGTAATATATGTAATATATGTGATAAATGTGATATATGTAATATATGTAATATGTGTAATATGTGTAATATGTGTAATATATCCAATACATGCAATATATGTAATATGTAATTTATGTAATATGTAATTTATGTAACATATGTAATTTATGTAAAATATGAATTTATGTAACATATGTAATTTATGTAACATATGTAATTTATGTAACATATGTAATTTATGTAATATATGTAATATATGTAATTTATGTACTATATGTAATATGTAATATGTACTATATGTAATATGTAATTTATGTAATATATGTAATATGTAATTTATGTAATATATGTAATATGTAATTGATGTAATATATGTAATATATGTAATATGTAATATGTAATATGTAATTTATGTAATATGTAATATGTAATTTATGTAATATATGTAATATGTGATTTATGTAATATATGTAATATGTAATATGTAATTTATGTAATATATGTAATATGTAATTTATGTAATATATGTAATATGTAATTTATGTAATATATGTAATATGTAATTTATGTAATATATGTAATATGTAATATGTAATATGTAATTTATGTAATATATGTAATATGTCATATGTAATACATCCGAGAAAATACGGTACTCGTCAACATCCAATTAAAAACGCATTAGCGCGTCGAGGCGCTCAATAACGACCTCAATTCCAACCTGTTGACCCGGAAGGCCAACATCTCATCTCATTTTCTAAACCACTTAACCTCACTAAGGTCGCGAGGGGGTCCTGGAGCCTATCCCAGCTGACTTCAAGCCAGAGGCGGGGGTAACCCTAAATCGGTGGCCAGCCAATTACAGGACACAAGGAGACAACAATCCGCCAAAAAAAAAAAAACAGTGCAAACGAATTGTGAGTCTATCAAAGTCGACCTTTTAAAAATGATGTCCTGCATTGAAGCGGACTAGAAAGAAAAAAACAAATCAAATCAAAAACAAAAAAAAATAATGGAATCCACTGCCGGTTTTTGCATGAGTCACTGAGCAATTTGGTGTTTTTTTTTTTACCCTGGGTCAGCGTACCTGCGTCACAAGCGGCGGGGCATGGCGTCCATTCGCTGAACGGGGTCACGATGCAATCCTTCCTGCACGGCAGCTGGCAGGGACGCACCGTGCCGGGACGTGGACCGTCTGGACACCTGCGCCGGAAGACAAACGTCAAAATCGCTTGTCCAAACGAAAAAAAACATTGTTTTTTCTTTAAATCCTGGGAGGAAAAAAAACACAATTTTCCTAATGGCCCTTGAAGTAGCCGTGTTGATTAATTAGCGTCATTGTGACAAAGTGGCGAGAGTTAATTAAAGCGCTCGTTTGATTTTTATTTATTTGAGCGTGGCTGCGAGGGAGAGATTGCGTGGATGGCGGCGTCTTTTTTGCTAGCTTGGCGTCGAATTAGTTGACTTTTGATGAATTGAGTTACAAAATGATTTGTGAGGAACGATTAGTTTATTTGGCTTCAGACGTATTAAAATAGTGGCTTGTTTGGTATCTTTTGAAGATTTTTTGTGGTACTCATTAGTTGCCGTGGCAACAAAAGGCATACGACAGACAAAATGGACGTCTATTGCCGTCAATGGCAGTGAACTGTGATCACTTAATTGTTTTTTAATTATATTCTAATACAATCTATTTAATTCTCTACTTTCCATCTAGTATAATAGTAAAGTACTTTCTAATTTTAGTATTAAAGTATTATACATGCCTTTAAAAATATAATTAAGCATTTTTTCCTTTAACATTTTCAAATTCATATTTAAATTATGGTATTTTGGGAGTATATTATTTTTTTTTTTAATCTATAATCCGTTTAATTATTTTCTTTTAAATTGCTAAATTTTTAGTTTAATTAATTTCTTTTTCAAATATGTTATTGTTTTGATGTTGGATGCCCTAAAATCCATTTTTAATTAAATATTTGATAATATTTAAAACATTGCATTAACATCCATTTTTTGTTAAATAATTAATATTAAAATATTGCAATATTTTTAGTTTAATTCAATTTTTTTTCCAAGTTGTGCTTGTTTTCATAATGGATTCCTCTAACATAATTTCTTTGTTAAATAATAATACAAATGCAATATATTTAGTTTCAAATGTGTCCTTGTTTTTATCCCTTAACATCCATTTTTGCTAAATAATTTATATAAAAAAACTGCAATATTTTTAGTTTAAAGCAATTTCTTTTAACAAAAGTGCGCTTGTTTTCATGTCGAATGCCTTTCCATTATTTCTAGCAACATACATGCATATTTGTCAATTTTCAACATAGAACTCACTTTTTGGGGGGCACCTGTCCCACGTTGACACGCACACACATGACCTTCCTGGTCTGGACACCTCGGGAGCAGCCGATTGGCTCTTCGGACGTCCCCGAAGTAGCGTTGGGGGCGGAGGGGTCTTCGGCGCAGGCCCCCCAAGGACCCGTCTGCCAGTGGTAGACTGCGCATGCGTGTTCGTTGCAGTTGCGTACCTCTAGCAGCGCACTGCTGTTGGGGCACGCTGCGCCACCTCAAACAAAACAGACATACACTTGACTTGAAAACGGTTTGACGTTTATCGCTGTCAATGGCACTTAAAGTGTGACTAAATCACGTTGACTATTCAAAACAAAGAGAAAAATTACCCAAAATTTCAGGAAACTTGGGCACCCGTGAAAGACCTTGGAGAGAAATCAGCATCAACATAACGGACGAGCTAGTTAGCTAGCTAGCTCGTCAGCTAGCTAGCCATCCTGTTTTTAAGTGGTGCTAACGATCTAGCTAGCAAAACGTTCTATTTTTAAGAGGTGCTAAAGGGCTGTATAGCTAGCTAGCTAGTCGCTAATAACTTCTAACTATTTTTTACCCTCCATGACTGTAATCCAAGCCACAACCATGGCCGTGACTGCATAAAACAAACAAACATACACATGGTTGAAAGTGCTAGTTAGAGACAGGAAGTGACGTCATAGTCACACAGGTGGGGTGGGAGGGGCCAAGATCCCACTTGCCAAATGAGTTTGTGCGTCGACTTTATTATCAACATATTTAAAATATATTTTTTTACTTAATTCGACAAGATGGAATTTATAAAGATGTTTATACAATACAAAAAATGTCATATTTTTTTCTTTTTTAAGGGAACATTTTTTTTACTTTTACTTTGTACATAGTAATATATATCTTTTTTTTCATTTATTTTTAATATTCATTAGTATTTCCTTTTTTGCCCAAATCTTTGCTCTTTTTAAATGAGACAAATAATTAAAACATTAAAAAGCAAATAATTAACAATTTCTTCTTTGAGCAAAAACCATTTGTGAAATCCCAAACTGAATATTTAAGTTGTTTTTTTGAACCATATCTTTTTTAAAAACCAAAGGGAATCTAACATCTAACCGCCACAATAACACGACTTTGGACAGCGTCTCTGACTCACCCTCTCCGGCGTTGTAGGCCAAAACGGATCTCGTCCTCTGCTGCTTTCCCTCTGCCGTTTTGCCGGAACACGTCTGCGAACAGCTCGACCACAGCGTCCAGTCGCTCAGCACGCAATCCCTTGAGCAAGGCACCCGGCAGGCAGCGGGATTCGGACGCGTCGCTGCCGAGCACAAGCCCTCATCTGCCGCTTCCCCTGATGGACACAAACGCCACTTATTTTTTTCAGATTCAAGTCTTGGCTCCTCCCACTCCAAAATTCCCAAAATTCAACAAAATTATTATTGTATTTTTTTATTCACCGGGAATCGAACCCTTGACCCCCAAACCGTTAGGCCAGTAGGCTAACCACTTGGCCACCATGTCACCCATTTTTTTTTATATAAATGTATTTAATTAATGTGCATAAATGTATAAAAACATAAATGGGAGAATATTTGAGAAGAAATATGCATCTATAAACAGATTCCAGATCAGCCGTCGTGTCAATATGTGCATCACGTCACATGTTTTTTTATGTATATGTTTTTTTTGTTGTTCATTTCTTCCAATATTGGAGTGGCAGTGCATTTTAGTTATTTATTTTTTTAAAGGCAAATCCATGGAGGATTTAAACTGGAAAGCGTATGAATTATTAATAACGTGGATATAAACCTGACATACTTTCTAAGAGGTCAGCATAGATATGGAAGAGGAGAAATCTATATGTTGATTTAGTTTTGGAATCAATTGAAAGTGCTGTTTTGTTGGGTTGCTTGCAAAAATAATATCGTTTAAAGTAGATGGAGAACATTGTTTTTTTACGGAATTTTCATCTAATAAATTAAAATCATATCACGACATTACAAGAAAATTTGCGAAAACAATAATTTTTACCATATGAAACTAGTAAAATGAAAGATACATACATTATATACATATTTAAACATCAAATATTGCAAATCTAGCGGGCATAGCTTGAAATCGGAAAAAGATGGCTTCACATATAAATGATAATAATTTAAAACTTGAATTTGAGTTTTTAGCTTTTAGCAGCTAGAATAGGCTAGGCTAAGATATGCTAAATTAGCCTTAACTAGGCTAAACTAGGCTAAGATAGGCAAAACTAGGCAAAGCTAGGGAAAGCTAGGCTAAACTCGGCTAAATTAGGCTAAAATAGGCTAAGCTAGGCTAAGATAGGCTAAAATAGGCTAAGCTAGGCTAAGACAGGCTAAGACAGGCTAAGCTAAGATATGCTAAAATAGGCTAAGCTAGGCTAAGACAGGATAAGCTATGCTAAAATAAGATAAGCTAAGCGAATTTTCTGCTATTCTCGACTAAATTGATCGGCACATTAGCTTAGCTAATGGCTAATGAATCTGAAAAATCCAATTATATAACAACCATTAATTTTTTAAAAATCTATGTTTGTCTAAATACAGTATATAATGTGCCGGTCTTTAAATAATTCAACCACATCTTTTTACTAAGGTAAATACGTTTTCGTATCCATAAGTTTTCTTGTTTTTCTACCAGTAAAAAGATCTCAAGTAGATCACATAAGTTTTGGGACATTTCACCATTAGAATGAATGACAAATAGTCTCAAAACTTTTGACCCGTGGTGTTTCTTACCGCTACTGTCAACGCACTCAACCCGGATGGCCTGCGTCCCGGGCCCGCACGGCTTCCCGTCGGCGGGCTGGCATCGGTCCAAGCCGATTGGTCGCCAGTCGTAGCAGACGGGTCGGTCGCAGGGCAGCGCCTCCACCAGGTGGGGGCAGTCTGCTGGGCCGCCGGTGGGCTCGTTGCTGATCTGGCGCCGCCTCAGTTTGAAACCTGCCGCGAGAACCAATCATTACGTTTGATTTCCTTTCATTAATAGCTACCGACGTCCAATCCGTAAGAAATGAACCAACGTCCATTCGTGGCAAACAACCAATCAGAAGCTGTGGCTAACATAGGAAGAACGCAATGATTAATGGGAATTGACATTGTGTTTACCTTTCTTGGCCGACTGTTCGTCGCAGTTTTCGAAGGTGCACGGCCCCCAGGCACTCCAGGGGGTCACCTGGCACTCTACGGGACAGGTCACTTGGCACAGCTGCGACCGATCGGGAACTGGGCCCCGACAAAGGCGGGTCTCGACCGGACGGGCCGCTGTAAAAAGGGGGAAAGATGGTTAGCTTTAGTTAGCGATAGCTTTAGCAAATGATTGTCTTCTAATGACAATTCAATTGAGTTGAATATTTTAGTTTTTTTAAGAATACATGTGAATTATTTTATGATAAAATACGTCTGGTTGGTGATATGATTTTCATGCAAAATCTCATTTCATTATTAAACAGTAAATAAAAGATAATTTCTACATTTAAATAAAATTTATAAGCGTTCCGATTTCATGGCAAATTGTGACTTGTTAAATTGCTTGTTTTATTGAAATAAATGGATGTATTTTATATTTTTGGGGGATGAATTTGACAATTCCCATTAAATTCAGACATTTCTTTTTAAAATGAAACCTCCAAAAATGGCAAAATTTCCACCAAAAAAGCCAACAACAAAAAAATTACATTAACAATTTTTTCACCCAAAAAACATTTTAAAATAAGTACAACCATCCCATTGAGAATAGAGCCTTATATTTCTCTCATCAATTGCAATAACTGATAATATGACAAATAAACCGAAAAATAAATATTTTCTATATCAATAACTAATAATAATTTTTAAAAAAAATCATTTTTAACCACGTTTTCTTGCCCTTTAAATGACACCCTTTTGAATTATCAATCGTATAATTTCGTATAATTTCTGCTAGCATTGGCAAACTAGCCCCTCCCACTTCAAACCGATTGGACGCCGCCCCCATTAAAGTCAGCTCACGAGATAAAAAAATAAATAAAAAATTCCAAGACTTGCAGAGGCTTAAAACCTTGAAAGCGTGCGAGGAAAAGCTGAGTGGCAAATCCTCGGCGCACGAGTCAAGTGGGCCGCGTTTGAAATGCAAAAAAAGGCCAATTGCACTTGTAAATAATTCGCCGGTAAAGCTGCGGCGCGCTGGCGGGACCCCCGTTAATCTGCCGCTCGTTAGGAAAAGACACCTGACCGGCAGGCGCTTTGTTACTTCTCCTTGTTCATTTGCATGTTTGACAGCGGGGGGGCCGACGCCACAGCTTGGCCGTCCCTTGTTGGGATTTTAGCCCGTTTTTTTTTGAAGACTAACACTGACAATGATTAAAAAAAAACATCAATACGTGGAGTCGTCAGGCATGGTTGTATTGCCGTATTTTTCGGACTATAAGTCGCACAAAACTAAGAAAAAAATGGAAGATGAAAAAATAAATACTGTATTTTTTGGAGTAAAAGGCGCACCAAGCAAAAAATAATAATAAATACCGTATTTTTCGGACTATAAGGCGCACCAACCCAAAAAATAATAATAAATACTGTATTTTTTTTTACTAAAAGGCGCACCAAGCAAAAAATAATAATAAATACTGTATTTTTTGGACTATAAGGCGCACCAAGCAAAAAAATAACAATAAATACTGTATTTTTTTTGGACTATAAGGCGCACCAACCAAAAGAAAAATAAATACTGTATTTTTCAGACTATAAGGCGCACCAATCCAAAAAATAATAATAAATACTGTATTTTTCGGACTATATGGCGCACCAATCAAAGGAAAAAACCAAAATCGTATTTTTTGGACTATAAGGCGCACCAACCAAAGAAAAAAAAATACTGTATTTTTCGGACTATAAGGCGCACCAACCAAAGGAAAAAAAATACTGTATTTTTTGGATTATAAGGCACACCAACCAAAGTAAAAAAATTGAAGAGGAAGAAAAAAAGTATTTTTCGGACTATAAGGCGCACTAAGCAAATCATGAAGGGGGAGGTATACAAGTCTCATTTTAGGGAGGATTCTTTTTTTAAATTAAATGGAGAATAACAGGCTACAATGGCACTTGACGATCTAACATTGAAAAAAAATGTAGTCTGAAAAAAACAGGCTTTTGGTGACCAGAGATATGAAAAAAACCCATAAAAGTCGCATAAAAGTCAAGCTAAACTAAAAATACATGCGACTTATAGTCCGGAAAATACGGTAAGTCAAATTTAATGTAAGTACATCGCACTATTGGGAAGGTATTTATTTTAATCGATTATAAACTAAGGACAAAAATACATTCAAAGTTCATCCCTAATGATAAAAAAACAGATTGGACGCCTACCACCGTCAATGGCGGCAAGTAAAGCCCAAAAAATAAACTTGTAAAACCAAATTGAACGCCAACCAAACTGATTTTGACAGCCAAACTGTTCCAATAAAAAGGAAAAGAGGGAGGAGCCAAAGCCAAAAGGAGGATGGACAAAAGAGGAGGAGTCTAATAAGAAGTGAACCTACCTGTGATGTGATAGGAGACGGAGAGGATTGGGGGGACGCTAGGCTTCTGCTGTCTTTGGCTGGGATTTGCTGCAAAAACATCAACTAGTTCAACTACTACAGCAAACAATGTTTACTAAGATACCACAAATACACAAAAAATACACACTTATGTACTACACGTAGAGCAAGAAGGGCACGTTAGCGGTCTAAGATCCCATCTCAGTTCGGGGGGGGAGTTGCGTTTTGGCGGGATTTGAAGCGACGGATTAGGAGACCCCCTGCCTGCCGGAGAACCCCCCTCCGTCACCCCCAGTCCGGGGGTGAGCTCCTGCTCCTCGGAGATAAACACTCCACTGGTTTTTGATCGGTGTGTGTGTCCAAAAATGCCGCGCGACACGTTTCTAGCTCAAATATCAGCGCCAGGTATCGTTTTTTAATTTTTTTGCTATTTTTTTTCTGTCGGGGAGGAAAATCGGTTTTAACAGAGCTGACAAAAACGAAGATAGTTTTTATTGAACTGCTAAATACACAAAAAAATAAGTAATGTATTATTTTAGCAATTTAAATGAATATTTTTTTTTCGTTTTTGGTTGAAATTTTTTTACCGAATTACTAAATACGCATTTTGTATCAAAACTACAAAGAAAAATAAATAAAATGTTTATTTTTTTAAGCAATTTACATGAAAAAAACTAAAATGTTTGTTTTGGGCTGTCCATTTTCTACCAAGATACTAAAAATAAGTTTTTTTGATCAAACTATACAACAAAACTATGAGATACATTTTTTTTATCAAACTATGAAAACAAAACTATTATATACATTATATTTAAATCAAAACTACAAAAACAAAACTACTAGATACATTATTTTTAAATCAAAACTATGAAATCAAGCAATGTTTTTCCAGCAATTTACATAAAAATTAAATAAAAGGTTGAAAGTTTATGTTTTTGTCTTTTTGGCTCCCCCGTTTTTTAATCAAAACACCAAAAACACCCCAAAAAATCAACTAAAGTTTTTTTTTTTTTTCAGGAATTTCCATGGGAAAAAAAACCAAAATGTTGAAATATTCATTTTTGGTTCGCCATTTTAATTTACCATGACATTAAGTTCAAAACCCCCCCAAAAATCCAATAAAATATTAATCCGCACTTTTGTTTACATTCAAACTGCTGATTATTTCTTCAAGATGGCAACCAACACATAATTTCCCATTTCCACCTTTCTGCTAACTTTTTAGCTAACCACTGCATTTTTTCTACTTAATCCTGTCCTAAAACTCTTTTAATTTTGTCCCAAAAATTATTTTAGACACAAAAAAAAGGGTCAAAGTCGTCTTCGTTTACCTTTGTCAGTCTCTTGGAGGTTGTTGACGTACTTGAGGAGTTCGGCATTGGCTTGGACACAAAAGACCTCCCGAGTCTGAAGACCCCCGCCACAAAGTCCGGTCAAATTAGCACGGCGCCGGTCCTGCTGGCTCAAGAGCAAGTCCACCCGGCATTCGGACCACTCGGCGGTCCTCCAGGCGTAGCTGTTTTAGAGAGAGTTAGCCAAGTTAGCGGAGTTAGCCGGGTGGTCCAATCCGGCGTCCAGTCCACACTCACACGGCGCATGGGATGATGGCGTCGCCCTGAAGTTGGCAAGGCTCGATTTCCTCGAGTGGGGGGCATTCGGAACCCTCGCCAGCGGGCATTTGCAAGACGCGTCTGAGCCGTCGTCGACTGCCGGGGGTGTCGGAGCAAGCCTCGGAGCAGGGTGACCATTCAGCCCATTCGCTCAGCTGGCAGTCGCGGGGCATCACGCATGTTTGGATGGTCAGGGCCGCCTCCCGCGGAGAGCATAAGCTGAGAGAAATTGGTAGAAAAATATTATTCATAAAAAAACAACAATATTTAGTGTTTTTAGCTTGGATTTCATTGGATTTTTTTTTTTTTGCAGGAAAAAAAGGATGTTTTTTCCCTATTTTTTCAATAGAGAAATGTATGGGATTTTTATAGATTCTAATGTGTATTTTTTCTTAGAGAAAGTTGAATAAATAAAAATTTTGAATGAATTATGAGAATAAAGAGAGAATTTGTATTGAATTTGTAGCTTTTTTGTTCAAAATAAAAATGAAATTTCAAAAAATTCATTCAAAAATACAGAGAAATTTCAAAATGGATTTTTTTGTCTGTTAATGTATAGGATGAATAAAGTTTAATCTAATATAATCTAATCTAAGAAAAAATATAAATAATATGAATTTAGGGGTTTAAGAATTTACAAATTTCCCTTATTAGAAAATAAAAATGAAAAATACTTTTTTTAAAGAAAATTTGCATTGAATATGTAATTTCTTAGAACTTCAAAATGAAACTTAGTATTTTTTCCATTTTCACTTTTTTTTCAATAAAAAAATTCATTTTCAATGCAAATTTTATATTACTATTGTATTTTTACCCATGTTTTTGCAGAAAATTTAGTTATAAACAAAGTAAAAAAATAAAAACTCAAATATCTGGTAAAAATATACTTACTTAGTTTCAACTAAAAAAGAGAACTTGAATACATACAAAATAAATACATAAAAAATAAAATACATTTTCCACTTTTTGTTTTCAAACTACGGAGACGAGAAGTTTCCTGGTCTTTTTTTTTGCGGTAAAAAAAACAAGCGTAAATATTTCAACGTGAGAAATCAACAAGGACGGATGAATATTCAATTGCGTACGTTCCGCGCGCTCTTTGAAACTGCCAATGGGCGTCGCCAGCGAGCAACATGAATGAACGCGTTTAGTACATAATGCATCACACGCCGTCCCCCACCTGGGACGGGACGCGGGAATGGCGGCTCGCCAGTGGCGCTTTCCTGGAGATTAAAGAGTGTCAACAAAAAAAAAAAAAAAAAAACGCAGCACTCGACGTTGTGGAAAATCGAGTAAAAAGCAAGTGGAAAACGTTGTGGGTGGCAGAAAATTGGAGCGCAAAAACACACTCAAATATTTGTGCTGCTTTCTCTAAGTAGTCCTCATGGCAATAGATGTTCAATTCATTTTGACTAAAAAGGCCTGGCTGTAAAAAAATGTGTAAAAAATGTGAAAAATATGGTAAAAAATAACGTTAAATAACAAAAAGTGCGACTATAACATGACACGTAAGTCACACTGGAGTATAAGTCGCACTAAAAACTACAAAAAAAATGTGAAATAAAACAAAACCCACACCCACCCACGGACACTTATAGTCCAGAAAATACGGTTAAATATAACATGTGTAATGACATAATAACATGTGACTATAACGTCACTGGAGTATAAGTCGCACCAAACTATATAAAAAAAACACACACACGGCCACTTATAAGTCGAAACTATAAATACATAAATAAAACTAAACACCCACAGCTATTTATAGTCCAGAAACTACAGTTAGAAATAACATAATATGACTATAACGTCACACATAAGTCGCACCAAACTATAAAAAACACACACCCGCGGTTACTTATTTTCCAGAAAATATGGTTATAATAACATAATTGTGTGCAAATATGACGTCACACACAAGTAACACCAAACTATATAAAAACAGACACACACAAATGGTTGCTTATAGTCCGGAAAATACGGTCAAAAATAATATATGAAAAAACAATAATGTACGACTATAACGTCACACATAAAGTCGCACTGGAGTATAAGTCCTACCAAACTACAACAACAAAAATTAGCGAATAAAAACACACACACACACATACACACATGGCCACTTATAGTCCCAAAAATATGGTTAAATATAACGTGAAATTACATAATCTCATGTGACTATGACGTCACATATAAGTCTCACTGAGTATAGGTCGCAACAAACTATTAAAAAAACAGTCCGCTTATAAGTCAAAACTATCAAAAAAACAAATATATAAACACCCACTGCCACTTATAGTCCAGAAAATACGGTTAAAAATAACATGTCAAATGACATAATAACATGTGACTATAACATCCCACATAAATCGCACTGGAGTATAAGTCGCACCAAATTCTAAAAAAAACAGTCCCCTTATAAGTCAAAACTATAAAATAAACAAAAAAATAAACACCCACGGCCACTTATAGTCCGGAAAATACGGTTAAAAATAACATGTTAAATGACATAATAACATGTGACTAAAACATCACACATAAATCACACTGGACAAAACACGAAACTATAAAAAATAAATAAAAACAAACACCTACGGCCACTTAAAACGTCACACATAAGTCGCACAAAACTATAAAAAAAAAACAAAAAAAACACACACACACGGTCACTTATAGTCCGTAAAATACGGCATCAACACAAATATAGCGTCAACTCACTTGCGTGGCACGGCGCTGCCATTCCTGTGAACACAGGCGACGTCTCTCGTCTGGTATCCCACCTGCACGTCCCACGACGAGCCCTCCTGCCGGTTCAGCCTATTCCTAGTCCTCTTCTTCTGGATCAACTCCCTAGTCTCGGGGTCCTTATCCCCGCCCCGCCCCTTACCCTTCCGCCGCTTGGCCTGCCTCGCCGTGCGGACGGGAGCCGGCGACGACGGCGGCAGGGCGCAAAGCGTCCAGGCGCCCACCCTCAAGCTATAAGCCCCCTCCGGTCCAACACAGGGCCCCAGTTTACAAGACTGGAACTCTGTCAAGTTGCCACAGGGGGCGCCACCGAACAGCGGAGGCGCTAAGACGCCACGGACTCGATTCCGAAGCCCCGTCCCGCAAGTTTTGGAGCACGCCGTCCACGGCGAATAGTCGGAGAGGACGCAATCCCTCGGGCAAGGGATTAGGCAAGCTTGCTCCAGGCGGGGTCGTGGTTCAAAATACTCGCAAATGGCGTCCTGGGCGGGGGAGGCGTCTGATTTGAGGACGCAAGCCACTTCCCGTGTTTGGATGCCTTCCTCGCCGCCGGCGCAGGGGAGGGAACGCCAAGCTCTAGAGGCCACGGGGGTGCAAGGGTTCCAGGGACCCAAACGCCAGTCGTATAAGTCCTTGTGCCAGTCGCAGACGCGGAAACAGTTGCGTTGGTTGGATGGGCGCAGGGATTGGTCGCAGTTGGTGTGTAGGGTGGTCCAGCCGTCCACGTGGGCGCACCATACTGCACGGCTTTGGCTGCCGCCCGGGCCGCAGTCGCTGCCCATGCATCTGCCCCAAGGACCTGGATAGGGGAAAAACATGGTTAGTTTCGATTGGGGACGCTGGGGGGCGCTGTGACATTTGGCGGTGGTGAGCTGGCGACCGATCGTTTTGGAATACAGTGTTCCCTCGGTTATCGCGGTTAATGGGGACCGGGACCACCCGCGATAAGTGAATTTCTGCGAAGTAGGGATTCCCCTTCAAAAATGCTTAATTTGAATTTAATTTAAAAAAAAAATATTTTTATTCTTGATTTTTTTAATGTTTTTATTTTTTAAGAAACAAGAATCCGTAGGTACCTCTACTTACAAATGTAAGAAACAGAATGCGGAGGTACCTCTACTTAAGAATGTAAGAAACAGAGTACATACCTCTACTTACAAATGTAAGAAACAAGAGTATGGCGATACCTCTACTTACAAATAAGCGTAAGAAACAGAGTACAGAGGTACCTCTACTTACAAATATAAGAAAAAATACGGCGGTACCTGTACTTAAGAATACGTAAGAAACAGAGTACGGAGGAACCTCTACTTATAAATAAATGTAAGAAACAGAGTATGGAGGTACCTCTACTTACACATGTAAGAAACAGAGTACGGAGGTACCTCTACTTAAGAATGTAAGAAACATAGTATTTACCTCTACTTACAAATGTAAGAAACAAAGGTGCCTCTACTTACTACGTACATAATCTATACTTTTTTGTTATTTCTATAAAATTTCAATAGGTCTAACTAGGTTTAAAGCAATAAAAATTTGTAAATATTAATTTTCAGTTCATTTATTAATAGAGTACATGAAATGCGATTTTTGATGAATAATTTGAGCATTGCCCTGCAATTTTTACTTAATAATAATGTATTTCATATAGAAAAAAACATATAATCTGTCCCTAAAAAGCACCACTGTAATACAAAAAAAAATTGAAGAATATTCTCTTAAACAATTTGTGTCTTAGTCCACTACCCCCCCCCCCCCCAAAAAAATACAAATCTCAAACTCAACGTCAACTAGCCGATAGCGCTAACCAATCTCCGTCCAGAATCAAACGTGAGCCGACAAGCCCGTGAGGTGACCTCCCCCCAAGGCTGGCGAAGGTCAAGAAGAGGACAGACACATCACAAAAAAAAACCCGCCATTTGTCAACCAAAACCTTCCCAATCCAAGTCCACGTTAACGTCAATCCCCGTCAATGGCGTCCAATACCTTAAAAAAAACCCTCTAATATGCGTCCGGTTTGTATTTCTCATCCACAAATCCAAATCCCTGACAGCAATATCCCACGCTAATCTTTTGCTATACGGAGGATTAAAACGTGTAACAATCCGTGAATGAGTTTTATGTATTAAAAAAGCAAAAGTGTCAAATCCAGGTTGTTTTTTTTGTGAGAGTCGGTGATGATGATGTGGCTTTATTAAGACAAATTGTCAAATGGTTTGTCAGGATGCGCCGCCTTCAGCGTCGGGGATTCGATTAGCGTCTCCCACAATGCATCATTTTTTACATCCCGATCTAATAATGGGTGGAGAGCGGTGGTGTCGGGTTGCAAAGGCGTGGTGAGACTGGTAGGGGAGGGGGAGGGGCAGAATTAGCCTGGGGGGGGGGGTGTAACCAATCAGGAAGTTGTATTAGATCAAAATTCAAATTAGTGATGTGTAAATCAAGAGCCTCAAATGACTTGAAATTGTTTTTTTCACCAAAATGGCTGTAAATATGTTTTTTTTTACTAGATGGAGCTCCTCAATTTACTTCAAAGCATCGACTGATTTAGAAAATTGCAAAGTTGGAAGTTCCTCAATAGGTTTGGGTCAGAAAATGACATTAGTTTCTTAACTAGGTCTACAATGTCTTTTGTGTCTTATGTTCGTGTCTGTCTTGCTATTACAACCAAGAAAAATCCCAAATACGGGATGAAATTAAATTATAATCTAATTTAATCTAATCTAAAATAAAGTAAAATAATTTAATCTAATCTAACCTAAAATAAACTAAAATAATCTAGGCTAATCTAAAATAAAATAAGATAAGATAAAATAAAATGAGCTAAAATAAACTAAACTAAAATAAGCTAAACTAAAATAAGCCAAACTAAAATAAGGTAAGATAAGATAAAATAAGATAGGATAAACTAATTTTAGGTAAGATAAAATAAGATAGGATAAACTAATTTTAGGTAAGATAAACTAATATAAAATAAACTAGATAAGATAAAACTAAGCTAAGAGCTTAGATAAAACAAGATAAGCAAAAATAATAAGCTAAAATAAGATAAGATAAAATAAGTTAAGGTAAGATAAACGAAGATAAACATAGATAAACATAGATAACCTAAGATAAACTAAGATAAACTACGATAAACTACGATAAACTAAGATAAACTAAGATAAACTAAGATAAACTAAGATAAACTAAAATAATCTAATCTATTTTTTGTCTCAATGAAGCTCATCAACATACAAAGTGGTTTATTTCCACTCAATCGCCCGAAGGTTGTTAACAAAGTATTGACCTTCTCCAAAATACCAGAAGGAGGCAGCAAAGTACTCTCTCGGTGAAAATGAAGCTGCTCAACTCAGTTCAAAATAGTTTGGGCCTCAAAATACCATTACAATTACCCAAATTATATCGTTTTTGACTCAAAACAAAGTACTAACGCAGATTTTCCCAATTCTACGGTAGTATACAACTAATAATCTTCCAAAAAAGTGCTTCCCGTTAACTAATAAATACTCAAGTCTCGAACCGACTTTATATGGTTAATAATTTGGCATGTACTTGTTACCTTATTTTTTTTGTATTTTTTACTGGTCCAAAAATATGGGAATATCTTGGAATAAAAAAAATCGTATCGTGAGTGAAACAAAAAAAAAAATCATCACCGAGACATCCTCGCTAATAAAATGACAGCTCTGCAAAGAATGCTGGCAGAAACGGGCTAACGTGAATTCCACAATCCGACAAATCATTTTGCTCTTTCCGTGACACACTTTCTTTAAAAAAGTGGGCTAGGACGCCTTGAAAAAAAAAACTGCGACTGGAAATACCCGACGAATTCAATGGTCCGTGAGCAATGCAGTCAGCCTCATTAGTTGCAATTCAAACACACTCCAGCAATCTCAACTTCCAATGCAAATACTACTAGCGCGCTACGCTAACGTAGCGCCACGTCATTTATTCATGGCGGAAACGAACGACAGGTGGAGGTAGCGGTCTCAAATTCTCGGACTTATTCCTTCCTAATGACTTTTCTCTTCTTTGGCTGAGAAAAAAAATCCCTGACAGAGTAATGAGACATTTTCCGAGGCTAGGCGGCGACCGCTCTTGACAGCGTCTCTCGCTCGGGAGGGAAGGGAAGCCTTGTTAGCTCTGGTTAGCTTGTCTGGCTATAATTGCGCGAGATGTTGTTGTGGGGTCGTGGAGGACACCCTTAAGTCTATTCTACAATGGATATAGGGACATGAGATATTCCAGATTGGATTTTAGTATTTTTAGAGGATGGAAATTGGGTAGAAAATGGTACATGTTGTGACAGAGTGAGGTATTTACTGACATATAAGTCGCATTTGTCGGACAACTAAAAAATGATGACAGGGGTATGGCTTGTATGCGGATAAAAAGACAACATGCACTAAAATGCTATTAAAGACAAAATACCATAACGCCATGACACCATGACGCCATGACACCATGACAAAATACCATCACACCATAACGCCATGACACCATGACACTATGACGCCATGACACAATGACGCCATGACGAAATACCATGACGCCATGGGACCATGATGCCATGACGCTATGACGCCATGACACAATGACGCCATGACGAAATACCATTACGCCATGACGCCAAGGCACCATGATGCCATGACGCCATGACGTCAAGACGCCATCACGTCAAGACGCCATGCCACCATGACGCCATGACACAACAACGCCATGACGAAATACCATAACGCCATGGCACCATGATGCCATGACACTATGACGCCATGACACAATGACGCCATGACACAATAACGCCATGACACAATGACGCTATGACGAAATACCATAACGCCATGACACCATGACACAATGACGCCATGACGAAATACCAAGACGCCATGGCACCATGATGCCATGACGCTATGACGCCATGACACAATGACGCCATGACACAATGACGCCATGACACAATGACGCCATGACACAATGACGCCATGACACAATGACGCTATGACGAAATACCATAACGCCATGACACCATGACACAATGACGCCATGACACAATGACGCCATGACACAATGACACATGACACAATGACGCCATGACAAAATACCATAACGCCATGACGCCAAGGCGCCATGACACCATGATGCCACGACACCAAGACAATGAGTCCGATACTGTCATTTATATCAAAATAGAGAAAATATATACAGATAAAACTGCAAAACTAAATTTATTTTGACATCTATGAATAAAATTTGAAAAAAACTCACTTATCCCTGTCACTGTTCGCCCTGAGGGCGTCGCCATCTTACCTAGAGGCGTGGCCATCATAACTAGGGCGCCACCATCTAAACCTAATTAACCATGCTAATTTCTATCATTAGAAAGCATCAAGTTCTAATCAAGATAGACTAATTTCTATCTTCAAATTGAATAATTTAATATTTGTCTTTTTACAAAGACAAGGCATATTAACCCCAAGATTGGACGCCCGGTACCGGCGATGGAACTGAGACAAGCGGGGGTTGAAAGACACTCATTCCTCAAAGCTTGCTGGGTATTTTTAACAATGCCCCGCCCCCCCGATGGCGCAAAGCGGAGCGAAACGAACCCCCCCCCCCCTTGCTTTGTTTGTCACAACGCTATGAATCATTCAGCGCTTTTCTTGTGGCTGACACACAGATGATGGCATGTCACTTTTTTTTTCTCTTCTTCTTCGTGTACTTCTAAAGTCCCGGCGGAGAAATTAGGAGCGAGCGGTCGCCTGGTGCAACTCGCTCGCCGTGTTTGTGTAATTGAGTCGCTCCCCTGAAAGCTACCGCGTTGCAAAATAACAACACAAGACGCAAAAACACTTTGGAAAAATCCACTTTTTGTCATTTGAGTCGAAAAAAAACCCTGCCGGCCTGCCCAAGCAAAATTGATTGGACTTCTACGCGTCATAAACTCATTGGCTACCATTAAAAGCATAAAAAGTCCAATCTATTTGACGTGGGAGGGTTGGAGGGAAGAAAATATTTGAGAAACGCATTGGCTGCCATTGAAAGTGTGAAATGTCCAATTAATTGGACATAGGAGGGTTGGTAGGGAATGTTAATTTGCTGCCACTTGACCACTTTCGGATGGATTGGTCGTAGAGTAGTGCGGAATTCATAGGTGGGAGGGTCATCTTGTTTAGAGGGAGATTAATTGGCTGTGATTGACTTTGATGGATGTCCAATCTATTTGAAGAGGGAGGGCTGGTAGTCGATAAACTCAACTTTTGGATTCAGTTCAAATGGATTGGACGTCTATGGGTGATGATGTCGGGTCAGCACAAGATATGATACATATAAAAAAGTGCATCCGTTAAAAGTACACATGAAACATAAACAGAACAAAAGGACTAAAGTATATTAACATACTTTACTTCCACGACTATAAGGCGCACTTAAAATCTTAAATTTTCTCCAAAATAGACAGTGCGCCTTATAATCCAGTGCGCCTTATATATGGAAAAAACAAAACCAAAAACGAAAAACCACCACTGTTGGATATTAAAAAAAAACACAAAAGCCTGAACTGAAACAATACTGTTAAATATGCAGATCAGCCATCTTAGTTTACAAAATCTTCCATCATATAGCTCCTCCCCCACTGCAAGATTTGATACAAAAAAATCCAAAACATTAACAATGGCTGACTCTAGAGGTGACTGTAAAGTAGTGGAGTAGTAGTAGAGTGCTTCATACCTGGAAGTCAATAGCAATTACCATATTTTCATGACGATAAGGTGCACTTAAAAGTCTTAAATTTTCTCCAAAATAGACAGTGCGCCTTATAATACAGTGCGCCTTATATATGGAAAAAATGAGGGTGCGCCTTATAGTCATGAAAGTACGGTACTCATCACTCATCATTCAAGTCAAAAGTATAAAGTACAAAGTCAAGTGAAAAAGGAATGTATTAAGAAATATGAAAATGTCATTTAAGAAAAGATAGAGGGGCCGTAAAACACCAAAAACAAATATGATGACTTTTGGGAATTTTTGGTTGTTGTCCACTCGAATAAAGATTGTTGTTGACTGTGTTGTGACTTGCGCCAGCCTGAAAACCCCAAATCTCTAGAGTTGAAAACTTCTCTAATTTGTAAAGAAAAAAGATAACGCTCAAGTCATACATTTATGTATGGAGAGCTATTTTTAGTGGTGCACAAGATGAGAGAAATTTTACAGCAAGGAACAGCAAAAAAACAGTCCATAAAGTCCTGTAGAACAGCAAGACATTTTTTTAAATGGATGATTAACCACTGTGTCCAGATTCCTGGTCCAAATAAGTTGGACATCTATTGGCAGTGAATGAGATCAATCTTAAAAATCAAATTCTATAAATACATTTTTAAACACTCAATTTTTAACACCTGATTAAGATGGCCTGAAACTGAAAAATAAGCTAATATTCATTTATAAATTGATTTATATTTATTTTTTTATCATTTTGTATATATATTTATTTATCAATTTATTTATTTATTTTTTTCCTCAATTTTTATATATATTTATTCATATATGTATCAATTTATTTATATTTATCAATTTATGCATCAATTTATTTAGACATTTATCAATTTATTTCTCAATTTATTTATATATTTATTTAGATATTAATTCATCAGTTTATTTAGATATTTATTTATCAATTTATATATATATTTATCAATCTATTTATCAATTTATTTATATATTTAGATACCAATTTATCAGTTTATCTAGATATTTATTTATCAATTTATTTAAATATTTTTTATCAGATCATCTATATATTTTTTTATTAATTTATTCTTCTATATGTATTTATTTACTACCTATTTATTACCTAAAACATATATTTGCTGTGTCTGTATTCTCACCCTCTTGCTACTGTGACAATGAAATTTCCCAAATACGGGATGAATAATCTATAAAAAAAAAAACGACCTAAAAGCCACAAAAAGCCCCAAAAAAACACAATTAAGAGGAAAAAATAGATATAACTCAACTTATGGTTGGAAAATAAGAACAAACATACGTTAAAATACCAATAGCAGAATGCCCAAAAAATTTAAAAATGCGACCTATAGTCCGCAAAATACGGTCCACTTTCTGTATTTGGAGTTGTTCAAAGTCCTGATTGGCTGACCGACGAATTAATTTGAATAATGCTAAAAGTTTCAAATTGCCCATAACGCTTCAAATCCGATAATGATTTCATGAATAAGCCTTGCGGTAAAAGCTCTAAAAAAAAAATGGTGTCTCCTAATCTCATCAAAATTCATTCAGACTTTCTGGCTGCTCTTTAAGAAAGAAAAAAATGATTTCATTTGCAATAGAGCCCCAAAAAATGGTTTAACCTAATTTACTCTGATATCAAGACGTTGAGTTTGCCATTGAAGCCCAGACGGCGCTTTTTGGGGGGGTGGGGGGGAGCGGATATTAGTGGGAGGCGGCCCCCCGGGGGGGACCAGTCGCTGGCTCGTCAGATCTATTCTCTGACAGCTTTGGCGGTAATCAATCAGCCCTCCCTCGGCACGCTGGCCATTTGATAAAGGCGGCGGCGGGGGAAATAAGGCCAAGCCATGCTTATTTGACGCCATGCTTTTTCTACTCTACTCTACTCACTGTGTACTACTGTGGCTGCGGTCAAGTGGAATTATTGTAAATGGAAATGGGAACATGTCACGTTGGCTGCCAAAAAGTAACAGCCACGTTTCAAACAAATGGATACTTGACCCTTTATGGGGGTGAAAATACAATTATTTGAAAATGTTAAAAGAATGCAAATTTAGATTAGTAGTCTTAGATAGTAGTAGTAGGTAAGTTAAGGAATAAATAAGCGTGTTACACAAAATAAACATATATATGTGTATGTATGTGTATGTGTACATACACATACATACACATGTATATATGTATATGTGTATATATTCATATATACACATATACATACACATATGTATACATATATACATACATATATGTATATATAAGTATACATATATATAAGTATATATATATATATATATATATATATATATATATATATATATATATATATATATATATATATATATATATATATATATATATATATATATACATATATACATATATACATATATTCATATATACATAAATATATACATATATAGATATAAACATATATATACATATATGTATACATACACATATATATAAATATATACATATATACACATATATACATGTATATACATAGATATATACATATATATATATACATATATATATATATATATATATATATATATATATATATATATATATATATATATATATATATATATATATATATATATATATATATATATATATATATATATATATATATATATATATATATATATATATATATATATATATATATATATATATATATATATATATATATATATATATATATATATATACATATACATATACATATACATATACATATACATATATATATATATATATATATATATATATATATATATATATATATATATATATATATATATATATATATATATATATGTATATATATATACACATAAATATATACATATATATACATAGATATATACATAGATATATACATATATATACATAAATATATGCATATATACATACATATATACACATATATAGATATACATATATACATACACATATATACATACACATATATACATACACATATATACATACACATATATACATACACATATATACATATACATATATACATATACATATATACATACACATATATACATACACAATTATACATATACATATATACATACACATATATACATACACATATATACATATACATATATATTAAACACATATGCATACACATATGTATATATATGTGTGTATAAATACATATACTATACTGTATTCTTGTCCAATTTTTACCACATTTTTAACTGGGAAAGACAAGGATAAAATAAAAAAATATTAAAAAACAATTTTGCCACTTTGACTAATCAACACAAAATGTGTATCATGAGTACACCCGCAAAAATAAGTCTCAAATCAAGAAAGTTCCCATGTTCCTTCAAAACTGAACACTTAGGGCCTAGCGCCTAGCGGCTAGCAGGCCCAAATTTGCTCATCCGATGACAGTCATTTGGTGAGTGATGAAGAAAAAACCCAAATAGCACCTGGGCCAACCCCCAAAATAGCCAAAGTGTCAAATGGAAAGAATGAATGTGCCACCTCCATCTGGAGGGTGTAACGTACGACACCCCCCTTCCTCCCCCTTCCACCCCCCACCGCCTCCTCGGCCTGTTAATTGGCTGGATTCCAAATTAGCTAGCCCCCGCTTAACTGTTGCTAGGCGATCCATCCGCCTCAGGAACTTTAAACGCTCAATTTGTCCTTTCGTCATTTTTTTAACCGCTTAATGGTCGCAGGGGGTGCTGGAGCATACCCCAGCTTACTATGGACACCAGCAGAGAAAAACCCTAAACTGATGCCCATCCAATCATAGGGCACGATGAGACAAACAAACAACCAATTACACTGACAATTTAGAGTGTTAGCCTGTTAGCTTAGCATGCATGTTTTTGGGGATTTAGGAGGAAAACGGAGTAGCCGGAAAAAAACCCACATAATCCCAAGGAAAACGTGCAAATTCTCGACAGGAAAGTCCGGACTGGAGTTCGAACCCTCGACCCCGGAACTGCAGAGCGGACTCGCTAACCACTTCTCCACCGTTTTGCAACGTTTTTTTTGTCATATTTTGGGGAAATTTTCATTTTTTTATAGTTATTATGTAAATTAACTTTGTAATTTTATGGGTTTGTCATTTTATTTCAAATGTTTTTAATTTCGTGGGTTAGAAAGTGGTTATAAAAAATAAAATACATAAATGTTAAGCTAATTCTGAGTTGGTTGCGTTTTTTTTTTTTCTTTTATGGGCAATCAAAGTCAGACCAGATGGAATAATAGGAATTCTATAAATAATCATTTTGAGGAAAAGCGTGTCTTCATAATGGAAAAAAAACAACGAAAAAAACCTTGTCAACAACATCATCATCATCGCTCTGTAATTCCGCCGGGCGAGCAGAAAACGGGCGAGGCGCCACGGCGTCCATATGGCGACATGTGACGACGACACGCCAGTGTTGGGCTGCCAACTGTAAGCGACCAGTCGAGCGAAGCCAATCGGGCTGATTCAGCATCTCGCAAAGCCTGTTACTCTCATTAAATCTCCTTTTTAACACCATTTAAAAACACACAAAAAATACATCTATTCATTACCAGCTGTTTGAAGAACAGCCAAACATTTCAATCCCTCCACAACAATACATGTCCAATCTATTTGAACTGGGAGGGTCGATCATATTTGTCGTCATCAAACGATTCGTCGAGGCAAAACGTGGCTCCAAAGCCAATCAGCCGTCGCGGCTTTTCCAGGCCGATGAAACATTCATGACCGTCGTTATTTACGATATGTCTTATTTATAGCGCCTTATTAATAGGAATATGAATAGTGGGAATATTAAATGAGCTGGCGTCTGCCAAATGTCCCCCAATGGAGATGGCATCAACTAAAATAATTAAAAAAAAAAAACAGCCTGAAATAATAATAATAATAATAATAACAGATTTTATTAGTTTGCGTGGGTTTTTTTACGGGTACTCCAGTTTCCATTCCAAAAACATGCATAATATGAAGTTGAGCGCCATTGGCTGGCTACCAATTCAGGGTGTCACCCTTCTCTGGCCGAAAAGTCAGCCGGGATAGGCTCCGGCACCCCCCACGACCCTAACGAGGATAAAAACCATTCAGAAAATGAATGAAAAATGACCTAAAGTACCCTAAAATGGATAAAGATGTAATTTGTTTACCTTTTGGGCCATAATTTAAACTAGTATACGGTTGTACCTCTACTTACGAAATTAGTTGGTACCAAGACTTTTTTCGTAACTTGAAAATTAGTAAGTAAAGGTGTACTTTCTATGTAAATTGTCTCATTCTTTCGATGGTGCGAACAAAACTACCAATTAAACTCTTTAAAATTGGTCAAAATGTCTCAAATTTCCATGAAATGTGAGGAAATACTTAAAAGAAGAAAGAAAATCATAATGAAATTATTTATCAATGTCTTAACATTAAAAAAAGGATAAGAAAATGGTACCCAGACTTTTTTTTGAAAAATTTCGTAAGTAGAGGTGTACTTTATACATAAATTCCCTCATTAGTTCCAAACAACTACCAATTAAACCCTTTAAAATTGGTCAAAATGTCTAAATTTTCGCATGAAATGTGAGCAAACGCACAAAAAAGTGAGAAAATTATAAGAAAATTATTTATCAATGTCTTAAAATGAATTAAAAGGATAAAAAAAATATGCCCTGAAATACTTCCCCTCCCGTAGCCGTTATTATGGGAGACGTAATACCCGTATTTGTCCTACAGATGGCGGCAAAAACCAGTTCTACCAGAGACGAAAACCATCCATTTTGTAGTACATTTTAGACTTTTACGTGTACCCTATATACATGTGTGAAAATATTGCATTTGTAGTATTTAATCGCTTAATAAGGGGAATTTAAAATAAAATAACAGATAAAGAAATGCATTTACTTTTTGGTGGATTTTTAAAATATTTTTTGTATGTCGAGCCACTCATTTGCATATAAAAATCATAATGTGAAACTGTATTTTATACCCTTGAGTGGCTTAAAGTGAGAGCATATTGGAGTCAAGCACCACTTAAGATCAATACTTGCAATTTGCATGGCGCCCATTGCTTTTATTTCATATTTTTTTGCTCCGCTTTGGGCGAAATTAATTGTCGCCGCTTTTTAAAGCTTTGCGGATCGCACGTATCGATGCGTTAAATGCTTATATTGAGATGGGGAGGGAAAAAATGGCTTTCACGGCAGGGATTTGTGGCCTTTGCCGTCGTCATGACAACGCCGGTGAGAGGCGGCACAGTTTGATTGACAGATGTATTAAGTGGACATACGCCAAGGGAAGATTGCTATTAAAAAAACAGACATTGATGGATTCAGTTTAGTGGGCGATATATTGTTTGGCAAATTGTTGTTGATAAGCCATATTAGCGTACAAAAATAAACGGGTTAGATTTAACGATGAATGTCGTATGTGATGAATGTTTGTCATAAGATAGGCAAAGTATTTTTAAATAGGAAGAAATATTGGGGTTATATATTATATTATATATATACATATATATTACATTATTTTTAGTTTTCTTTAGTTAATAATTATTTCATTATTTTTGAATAAACTTCTACATACCGTATTTTCACGACTATAAGGCGCACCGCATTATAAGGCGCACCCTCGATGGATGACATTTTTTTTTCATATATAAGGCGCACTGTGTTATAAGGCGCACTGTATTATAAGGCGCACTGTATTATAAGGCGCACTGTATTATAAGGCGCACTGTGTATTTTGGAGAAAATGTAAGACTTTTAAGTGCGCCTTATAGTCGTGCAAATACGGTAATTGCTATTGACTTCCAGGTAAGAAGCACTCACTACTTTACAGTCACCTCTAGAGCCAGCCATTGTTGTTTTGGATTTTTTGTATAAAATCTTGCAGTGGGGGAGGAGCTATATGATGGAAGATTTTGTAAACTAAGATGGCTGATGTGCATATTTAACAGTATTGTTTCACTTCAGGTGTTTGTGTTTTTTCAATATCCGACAGTGGTGTTTTTACCTGTTTTTTCCATATATAAGGCGCACTGTATTATAAGGCGCACTGTCTATTTTGGAGAAAATGTAAGACTTTTAAGTGCGCCTTATAGTGGTGAAAATACGGTATTATAAATTAAAAGTAAAAGAAAAAACAATATCAATTCAATCATTCTGAAATAATAGAAACAAACCTAAACTGGAATCATGCCCACGCCTATTTTTCCTCACATTTCATTTTTTCTCCATGCATAAATTAAAACAGAAGTTTGTGACAGCCCTGGTGGCCAAACCTGGAAGTGCATCCCCGAAAAAAGTAACCGCAACCCAAAATCACGACTCGCCCACTACTACTGTAAAATTCCATCAGAGAAAAAGGCTCACTTGAAAAAAAACAAGTGTGATAGTGGTGCAAAACACGGCACCCCGCAGCTGCCTTGCCGCTAATGAATGTGTGGCCGACGTGTTTTGGTGGTGCCAAGCGTTCCCGTGCCGGTTGCGGCTTTTCCGCTGCCCTGGCTTGACTCCAGATGTTGTGAAAGCAAGGATTTTATGCCAGTGGGAGTGTCAAAAGATGTGTGTGTGTCCATGTGTGTGTGTGTCCATGTGTGTGTGTGTCCATGTGTGTGTGTGTGTGTGTGTGTGTGTGTGTGTGTGTGTGTGTGTGTGTGTGTGTGTGTGTGTGTGTGTGTGTGTGTGTGTGAGTGTTTAAAATGTAGGTCAGTCCAAACAGTCTTGACCTTCCGTTGAACCTTTCAGTCACAAATTTGTGGTCAATGGAGGCCTAAGGCCTAAGAAAGCCACCATCTTGGGAAAAAGCACTCATACACATCAGTTAAACCAACAATTGCTGTCCAACTATTCCAGTACTGTAGTACCTCGATTATCCACTATTAAAAAACATATACAGTCAGTACTATTGAACATTTTTATTCTTTTTTAATTTAAGACTCCAGTAACCCCTGCGACCCTTTTGAGGATGGGCGGTATGGAAGATGAAAGAATTAAAAAATGTAAAAATTAAATAAAATAAAAATGTAAAAAAATAAATAAATGTATAAAAAATAATTAATGTAAAAAAAATGTAAAAATAATAAATAAATGTAAAAAATGTAAAATAAATACATAAATAAATGTAAAAAATCTAAAATAAATACATAAATAAATGTAAAAAATAAAATAAATAAATGTAAAAATGTAAAATAAATACATAAATAAATGTAAAAAATTAAATTAATAAAAGTAAAGAAATAAATAAATAAATGTTAAAAATTAAATAAATAAATGTAAAAAAAATAAATAAATAAATGTAAAAAATTAAATACGAAATGTAAAAAATAAATAAATTCCCCAGAAAAATAATGCGATTATAGTAAAGCAGCAATAACTGAAGCGTGAAATAGCGAGGTATCTCTGTAATGTCAAAAATACTGCCTATGGGCTATGGCTCTTGCAAAAAGCCAAAAAATCAACATAAACTGACTTGAAAATCAATAGAAAATGATCCAAAATTTACATTAAGTAACCTATAAGTCCCCTAAAAATAACCAGAAAATGCTACAAAATAACCTACTACCTACCATTGCCAATGCTAACTTTACATTACCATCTACGAATAAGAGAACTTTTTCAACCATAAATAACACAGTAACATCCATGAATATGGCCTGCCAATCAAACTGAGTTTTCACTGGAAAAAAGGGACTGATGGCTTCACCCCCCCCCCCCCCAACCCCAACCCCCCCACCTACCCCCCCAGGACCGGATTTCCATGTTTATGCTGCTGTTTCATAAAGGTCGGGGTCAACATCAAGCACGTGTCAAATTCAATCTGCGCCGCTCGACATGTTTCCCGTACGTACGCCTTTGTTTACTACCATGGCGGACAAAGACCGCGTTTGGGGGGCGGGGACAAACGCCTGGCGGCGCGTAACCGGCCCGATCGGGTGGAGGAAGGGCTCCGTGACGAACCCCAACGGCGGCGAGGGGCGGGGCCAGGAGCGTCGTGACGGATTACTCTCCACGCCGTGGTGGTTTTTCCGCAGCTTTTTCCCATTAATGAGTCCTCTCGGGGGCGGAGGGGTTTTTGGGCGGCGTTGTACTCGCACTTTACGCGTGTCCCCGAATGCGGGTATTAGCATAATTTATGCTTGCGCTTGTCTTGCGTCAGTAGGACCAAAAAATAGGGGAAAAAATGGACGCCATCAAAGAAAAGGGGGCTTTCGTTGCTTAAAAATATGATGGTCGAGAAAAATGGTTGTATATAAGCCCCACCCCCTGCGGGGAAAGTCGCCTGGCGATTGATTTGAACTTTAAGGGAAATGTTAGTTGGTTTTTTCACTTTGGTGTGTGAAAAAACACACCCGCGTTCTTTTTGGGGTGCGTTCAAAGTTTGTAAAATGTGAACTGAATGATGGGGTTTGTAAAAAGGGTAATTGGAAATGAGTGAGAAACATTGGCAGAGATGTGTAATGACTTCTTTTAAATAAACGGGTGTCAAAGTGGAGGTGTGAGGGCCAAATGTGGGCCGTTGAGGGATTTTGTGCGGTCCGGGAAAGTAAATCGTGAGTGGTGACTCTGTGTTTTAGGATCAAATTCAAATGAAGAGTTGAGATGTATTAGATGTTACTGTTTTTCCACTTTTAAATTAATAATTGTCATTTTTAAACATATTTTTTTGTTTTTAGTTTAAAAATAATTTTGTAAAATCCAAAAAAATATATTTTAAAAAATAGTTAAAATAAACATTGTTTTAAATCTATAAAAAAACTGAATATTCAGGGCTTTTAATCCAGTTCTTTTAATAAAATTTATTTTAATAAAATCTTAATATTATATAATATATAATAAATGGATTAAATAAACTGGATTAAATGGCTTAAATATTTCGTTTTTTAAAGATCTAAAACAATGTTTATTTTAGCTTTTTTGTATATTTGTATATTTTACAAAACTATTTTTGAACTAAAAACACAGAAAAAAAGATAAAAAATGACAATTATTGATTTAAAAGAGGGAAAATCTGGAAATGTAATATACATCTATACTCTTCATTTGAATTTGATCCTAAAACAATGTTTAATTTAGCTTTTTTGTATATTTTTATATTTTAAAAAATAATTTTTGAACTAGAAACACAGAAAAAATGGATAAAAAATGACAATTATTGATTTAAACGGGGAAATCTGGAAATATAATATACATCTATACTCTTCATTTAAATTTGCTCCTAAAACAGAAAGTCGCCACTCACAATTTACTTTCCCGGGCCGCACAAAATAATGCGCCGGGCCACATTTGGCCCTCAGACCGCCACTTTGACACCCACACTCTAAAACAACAGGTAATCATGACCCACGACTATCTGAAAATGACAAGGAAGTGACCCAAAATAACTCCACACACAGGATTGGATGTCTATGGGTTCATTGATTGCGACACGGTTCATTGATGGCGGACGGGGTCGCCATCTGCCAGACTGGTCTTTAATCCGAGGCCCCCCGTCTCCGCCAATTAGCCGGCCGCTCCGTCACCGTGGCGACGTGGCGAATGGTAGCGACTGGCGTGGTATTACGTCCACGCTCCACGCTGATCCTTTTATTTTTCAACCCGGCAAATCCGTCTTTCGACGGACGGCGTCCTTTCCGTCACCTTTATGTGTTCGCCGGGGTGCCGTTTCGCCGTTTCGGAGGCGGGATTGGCGGTCTCGATCGCGGGGGTTGTTGGACGAGCCCTCGAAGTGGCGTAAATACTGAGCACTTGTGGTGATTATGAGGGGAAAATGCCACAAGTGCAATTTTGTTTTGGTTGAGCGGTGAGTGCTAATCAATGCTAATTGCTAATTGTTTATTTGCGGGATTTTTTCTCAGATATTTTTTGTGGGTCTAGTTGAGATCGACAAACCAATTTTACGCTAGGACGCATTAAAAGTGGGTTGTGGTTTTTGGTATGACTTTTTTGTGGGTCTATAAGATTAAAAAAACATTTTAAAAGGACTTAATTTCCAGTTATTAAGTCGAACTAGTTGAATTTTGAAGCAAAATGGCCGTCTTTTAGTGGGTTTTCATACAACAAGGCATAAAAAAAACTCTGTTTTTAGGTATATATATTTTTTGTGGGTCTAGTAAGATTTAAAAAATAATAAAAAAGGACTTAATTTCCAGTTATAAAGTTGAAATAGTTTTGAGAGCTGAATTTTGAACCAAAATGGCCGACTCGCAGTGGGTTACACATTACCACGCATCAAAAATAGTCTGTTTTTAGGTATATTTTTTGTGGGTCTAGTAAGATTTAAAAAAATAAAAATACGTACTCAATTTCCAATTATAAAGTCAAACTAGTTTCAAGAGCTGAATTTTGAACCATAATGGCCGACTTCCAATGGGTTTCCACACAACCACGCATTAAAAATACTCTGTTTTTAGGTATATATTTTGTTGTGGGTCTAGTCAAGATCGACAAATCAACCAAATTATACGGTTTAATTTTTACGGTCTCAATTTTGAAGCAAAATGGCGACCCTACTGTCTGTTTTCATGCTTTTCTGCATCAAAATTCCAGTTTTTTTAAATGTCATTTTTTTGTGGGTCTAGATAAGCTCTAAAAATCAACCAAATTTCCAGTTATAAGCTCAAACTGGTTCCACAGGCTGAATTTTGAACCACAACAGTCATTTTGTGGGCGATTTCCAGGTTACATACTGCTCATTTTGTTTATTTTTGGGTCATTTTGTTGATTTTGGGGCATTTCCGGGTTCATTCCTCACAATTTTGGGTCATTTTAAAGTCCCTCAATAGCTGCCATTGACTATATCTAATCACTTCAATCCTTAAAACACAGAATTTTTCCCCCATTTTGAGAAACAAGAATGTAAATGACGGCGCCCGTGGCTAAAAACAAAGCTTTCGCCGCTATCGCCGTTTCCGACCTTGAAGGAACTTTGCGGCGCCGCCATCGCCGCCGCATCCGTCATAATCCGTCAAGGACGTCACGGCCTTTCGGGCCACGGCGAATGTGTACGTTCTTTACTTAGCGACACGTTCATTAAAAGCCGTCCAGAAAACGGCGCACGCCTTCAGATTGAAAGTGAAGGCGTGGGATTGCTTTAGCTAATTGTTAGCGACGGTGTTAGCCGATACTTCTGTTGACGGACACCACGCTCCGCTAGACTAAATGGGCGCTAGCTCTGTTTTTGCGTCTTCTCGCCAGCCGCCAAAGGAAAGTCGCTAACGAGCAATAATTAGGACAACAAAACCATAGCGACTATTTCTCTCAAGCCGCACGCTAATGGCTAATTACGCTTTAATATCTCCCCGTCCATCATAAAACAGATGCTTGGCGAGCGCTGGAAGGATATTCAGATGCCGAATGTCATTTTAAAAATGGATTGGTCACGGATTTGGGAGACTAAAGTGCGGAAAATTTTGCGTTTTGTCACAAAAGAAAACGCAAAAAAGAACAAAAAATGACAACAAATACTGGAAGTTGGCGTTTTTGGTTCTAAATTAAAGTCCAAAAGCAGTTATACTTTTACAACTCAAAATTTACGTTTATCACTCTTGAGTAGACCCGCAAAAAAAATCTGTCCGTTTTGGTGGAGTACTTGAATTTTGGAATAAAATGCATGGATTTTGGCTGTATTAATAAATTGGATAAATACAAAAAAAAACGGACTAAAACAACGATCCACAACATGGAATTTGGTTACATACCTATCATGACTAACCCCCCCCCAAAAAAATATTTAGCCGTAAAACACTCGAATCCAGTCGGGTCACCTGTGTGGATTTTGCATGTTTTGCACCATTTTAGATAGAATATATATTTTCTTTTTTATAACTGTGTTAAAAGCCCAAAATATTCAGGTTTTTTTTATAGATTTAAAACAATGTTTATTTTAGTTTTTTTTAAATATATTTTTAGATTTTACTAAATGATTTTTTGAACTAAAAACTGAAAAAAAAACTGATTAAAAAATGATAATTATTGATTTAAAAGGGGAAAAATCAGGAAAATTAATATACATCTATACTCTTCATTTTAATTTGATCCTAAAACAGAAAATTCAGCACTCATGATTTACTTATCGGGCCGTACAAAATGACGCGGGGGGCCACATTTGGCCCACGGGCCACCTCTTTGACACCAGTCCTCTAAATTGTCCCTAGCTATGATTGGTTGTTTGTATCATCATGTCCTGCCACACCGGACCACAAATTCAGCTGGGATTGGCTCCAGCACCCCCTACTGAAGATAAATCAGTTCAGAAAATGAGATAAGCATTAATATAAACATGTATGTATAATAATATATGCTTTCCCATATTAAATAAACCAAATAAACTATTACAAATAACCACCCAAGGCTCTTCATTGAATGCCATTGGGAGACAAATAACCCGTTTTTTTGCAGGTCTCCCATTGAGTTTTTTTGTGGGTCAGTTCAAAGTCAATAGGAGTCCATTTCAGGCTGTTTTTTTAATCAATAACATTGTGGATTAAATGAGGGTTCTGTCCAATTTCTAACCAATGAGGAATTTCTCCCGAGCCAATACCCGAATATCATGTTTTTGGTATACACCCGCGTATAATAGCGTTTAATATCCGCTGCCTATGTGAAATCGCTTTCTGTTTACATGTTTTTGAGTGAATTACAATCTATAGGATTTACCCATTTTCTATCCACGCGAAAAAAAGAAGAAAAAAAAAACAATGAACAAGAGATACGGAGGATTAAGGACAGCGCGGTGGATACGCGGGATATTTACCCCCCATGCCTCGACGGCGATATTGGAAAAAATCGTGCGGGGAAGCGGAAAAAGAAAAAAATCCGGGTAAATGTCACGGTGGGAAAGACTAGGTGGATATTAATGATTTTTAAGCTGTCCCAAGATGGCTGCCGGATGTGTTTGTTTTTGGATTGGTGGGAGGATGGAGATGAGGTGAGCTTTTTAAAAGTGGGGAAAATAAATGTAAGCAATGTTTTTTGGGGGATTCGGGAGTTAATGTGGGAACACGGGGAGCAGATGTTTCCCGGATTTTGCCTGCAGCGTCACCGGGAGAATCCGGGTTGGGATGGGTGGGGGAATGCGGGTAAAGAGTCGGCTTGCCTGCGGGTATGCAAAGAAGATTCGTCTTTTTGTAGGTTTTACGATACTTTTGAATAAGCAGCTTGTCAAGCGAAGCAGAATTTTTATCCTTTTTAGGAAGTTACGTGGCAAGAAAGTTGGATTTTTTGTGGGTGAGTCGGGGTCACCCGCATATCATTTTGAGTACTATTTGGGTTTTTTTGGACAATATTTTTGTCTATCTTGATTTTTTTGTTGCTATGTATCGGTTCATTTAAAAATAAAGACATGACTTTTTGGTACCGCTCTTCCTTACGAGGGTCGCCGGGGGTGTTGGAGCCGACTATGGACACCCTGGAAGAGTGGCCGGGTATGTAGAGAGAGATAGGCATTCATTCTAGGGGCAATTTACAACAATAGACAACAGTGTACAAGCAGCTAGCCTAGCATACATGTTTTGGGGATGTGGGAGGAAACCAGAGTACCCGAAGAAAACCCACGCAAGCCCGAGGAGGACATATTAAAATGAGAAAATCGAGCTCTGGCCGACTTCTTCCACCCTAACACCTGACTTCTGCCGCCCTGCCTGTCTGCAACCCTAGTGCGTGGCCGAGATAAGAAAAGCGCAGTACCCGGAGAAAACCCACACAAGCCCAGAGTAAGACATATTAAACTGAGAAAACGAGCTCTAGCCAACTTCCGCCGCCCTACGACCCTAACGCCTGACAGCGGCCCTAACGCATGGCCAAGATAAGAAACCGCAGTACCCGGAGAAAACCCACGCAATCCCAGGGAAGACACATTAAAGAGGGAAAACGAGCTCTCGCCCAATTCCACCGCCCTACGACCCTAACGCCTGCCAGCGGCCCTAACACATGGCCAAGATAAGAAACCGTAGTACCCGGAGAAAACCCACACAATCCCAGAGTAAGACATTAAAGTGCGAAAACGAGATCTCACCAACTTCCACCGCCCTGCAGCTCCAACACATGACAGTCGCCCTAACACATGGCCAAGATAAGAAACCACAGTACCCAGAGAAAACCCACACAAGCCCTAGGGTAAACATATTATAGTGGAAAATACAATTTCTCTTCCTGGCCACGGCCCTAATTGGTGGCCTAGACATGGCACTCCATTTCCCAGAGAATTTTCCCGTATGACCCGGATTGATTTGTCCGGTAAACGACGGAGGCATTTGCTAAACGGCGCCATCTACGGCGCCATCCACGGCATGATGCCAAAAAAGAGTTTTGTTCTAAATGGTGCGGCTTACACTAAACCCGGCTATTACTGATACAGCAAGCACGCCGGGTTTAGAGATTACACTTTATCCAAAAAACTTTATTTAGAGTGAGATAAGAGGATTCCAGTCGCCGCCACGGCCGCCATCGCCGCCATCGCCGCCATCGCCGCCTTATTTCGGCCATATTATGACAACTGCAAAGCATATTTTAGATTACTGCTTGAATAACAGCCTTGTCCTGAAATACACCGCTCGCACTGAGCGGGGGCGGGTTGGGCGTAAGAGGGGCGGAGCTTGATTTTTTTTTTGTTTAATCTCGGTCTTTCGAGATGGAAGTACCCACTCGAGTAATCAGCGCAGCGCTTTAGTCGGCGCTCAATTTTCTTTCAGTGCCTCTAATGATGATCCAAGTCTGACTGGATGACTATTAAGGATTCAAAATGCCTGATTGGAAAAAATATATAGAAATTACCCACAGAAAAATTGTATTTAAACCAAAAGATGTATTTCAGGGGTGTGTAGACTTTTGATTATAGGATGCAAAGGCTATTGCATTTCATGTGGGCCGGGCCATTTTAATATTTACATTTTTTTTTTTATAAATGGATTAAAAGAACTGGATTAAAAACCCTAAATATTCAGTTTTTATCGATCTAAAACAATGTTTTTGAGCATTTTTTCTTAGTAAGAGAAAACCGTTTATTAAATTATTTGTTTTTCATTTCAAAAGAAAACCATTTAAAAAATATATGTTGCATATTAATTGTTTTGTGTAAAATTGCTTTAAAATTGCCGAATGTTTTCAATTTCTCTCGTATAAGCCACACCCTTAAAATGGTTGCAAAATCGTCCAAATTTTCAATTTCTTCAATTTCTCTCGTATAAGTCGCACCCTTAAAATTGCCACAAAATTGCTGAAGTTTTCAATTTCTCTCGTATAAGCCGCACCCGGAAAATAGCCGTAAAATAGCTGAAGTTTGCAATTTCTCTCATATAAGCCGCACCTTTATTATTGCAGATTTTTTTCCAAAATCTCTCGTATAAGCCACACCCTTAAAACTGCCGTAAAATCGCCAAATTTGTCAATTTCTCTGGTATAAGCCGCACCCTAAAAAGTTCTTCGTTTTTTTTAAATCATTCACAGCAACAAAATAAATGTTGTTAAGAGTTGTATCTGTTTATCTTTTCACTATTTTTGAAATAAATGACCATATCGGCCATATTGTCTTGCATTAATAGCGTTTTGTACATGTCAAGTCTAATTTATGCGCATATAAGCCTTACCCTCGATTCAGTCATCATTTTTTTAGCTCAAAATACGGCTTATACGCGAGAAATCACACTAAACATTTTATCTGTTTATCTTTTCACTATTTTTTGAAATAAATGACCATATCAACCATATTATCTTCGCGTAATAGCGTTTCGTGCATGTCAAGTCTAATTTATGCGCATATAAGCCTTACCCTCAATTCAGTCATCATTTTTTTAGCTCAAAATACATCTTATACGCGACAAAATACCCTTCAGGTGACATTACATCAGCAATACAAAATACTAAATGCTAAAATGCAACTTCAATTGTTACCCATAATCTTCCACCCGCAGCTTTCGAGCAACATAAGCAGGTAAAATTGAAGAAATGCCTTCCTTTTATATAAAAATATACACCAGGAATTTCTCCTTCCCAAATCAAAGACTACTAAACCACTTTTTTTTACTTAATCCAAAGTCTTTTCATTCTTCAATTTAGCACAAACTAAAAAAAAATGGTGACTTGAGGATTCCCTAACGAGTCGCAGCCTAGAAATTCCACTCCAACTAATGAATGGAAATGAAAACACACGCGTAAAAAAATAGAAAAAAAAGGGATTTGAATAAAAGCCAGGGGCTCCCCAAAATCCCAAAGAAGGCGTTTGTTATGATTCTTATGCGTGGCCTCAATTTCTTGCCAAGTAACTCATTTGCGTTCAACCCCAGGTGCTCCGCTAACGAGGGTCACCCAGAGTGGAAGTGGAATTTGTTATTCCCGACGGGGCTCCGCCTCCTGTTGACGCTTTCCCCTCCCCCCCGGGCTGGAATTGGCGTTTGTCTTGGGATGTTTCCCCCCTATAAAAAAAAGGTGTAGACGGCGTACTTCTACGGGATGTTTATTTTTCGACGTTTGCTCACAGCTGCCATATTTAAGTGGGATAACTCCCAATGACAGCTTCCATTAGTGCTGTGTTTTTTAATAGGAAGTTGAAAATGACAAAAAATGGGTTATTTTCATCGATGATGCCAGATGAGTTGGCTCGGGCATCGGATCAGGATGCCCACTAGGCCAGGGGTGGGCAAAGTTTTGGGGCCGGGGGCCATATTGACTTTAAAAATGTGACAGAGACAAGATATGATACATATAAAAAAGTGCATCCGTTAACAGTACCGTATTTTCACGACTATAAGGTGCACTGTATTATAAGGCGCACCCTCAATGAATGACATTTTTTATCATATATAAGGGGCACAGTATTATAAGGCACACCCTCAATGAATGACATTTTTTCCATATATAAGGCGCACTGTATTATAAGGCGCACTGTATTATAAGATGCACTGTATTATAAGGCGCACTGTATTATAAGGCGCACCCTCAATGAATGACATGTTTCCATATATAAGGCGCACTGTATAATAAGGCGCACTGTAATAAAAGGCGCACTGTATTATAAGGTGCACTTTATAATAAGGCGCACTGTCTATTTTGGAGAAAGTTTAAGACTTTTAAGTGCGCCTTATAGTCGTGAAAATACGGTAATTGCTATTGACTTCCAGGTATGAAGCACTCACTACACCACAGTCACCTCTAGAGCCAGCCATTGTTGATGTTTTGGATTTTTTGGTATAAAATCTTGCAGTGGGGGAGGAGCTATAGGATGGAAGATTGTATAAACTAAGATGGCATCTGCATATTTAACAGTATTGTTTCAGTTCAGGCGTTTGTGTTTTTTTTTTTATATATCCGACAGTGGTGGTTTTTCGTTTTTGTTTTTCTGTTTTTTCCATATATAAGGCGCACTGTATTATAAGGCGCACTTTCTACTTTGGAGAAAATTTAAGACTTTTAAGTGCGCCTTATAGTCGTGAAAATACGGTAATCTTATTTTTGAATGTGTCTGCATTGTAATCCAAGTTCATTTAAATGTATTTATGTTATGTTGCCATGCAAAAAAAACTTCCCAAAAGCCTGATTTTTTTTTTCTCCTGAAAATGACGCGAGTCTGATTTTACCGAGAATGATCGTCAACTCGAGTGTAAATATTCAAGGCGCAGTTGACTATATTGGCATTTTACAGCATTTTGATTGCTTTTTTGCACACCTCCAAAAAATCCATTTGAAGAGAATAAAAGTCAAGAGCAGCAAAGAATGCGCTCAAATAAATGAAAGATTTATTCACAGCGCTTGTCATTTTTTTTCTTTTAGTTCGCTCGCTAGTCGTCGAAAAAGTCGTAAATGTTGAACGTTTGAGCAGGAAGTGAACCTTCATGTTTTTCCGCCATTGTAAAGTCAAACTAGGAAAGATGAATACCCGAATAAAACCCCCCATGCGCTTTTATGAGGGGAATATGTACTATTTTTACCGTTTTTATTGCCACAAAAGGGGAAAATTGACGACAAAAGCACTTTAATGAGACGTTAAATTAAAATGGGAGGTTGTTATCGATATGATCATGTGATCGGAAAGAGCAATTTTGAGATTATTGGCTAAAAAGTAGCTTTAAAAAGTATTTGGTTACATTTTCAATATTCAGGGTTTTTTTAATCAATAATTGTCATTTTTTTATTATTTTTTACTGTTTTTAGTTCAAAAATCATTTTGTAGAATCTAAAAATACATTTAAAAAAACTAAAATAAACATTGTTTCAGATCTATAAAAAACTGAATATTCAGGGTTTTTTAATCAATAATTGTCATTTTTTAATTCATTTTTACTGTTTTTAGTTCAAAAATAATTTTGTAGAATCTAAAAATACATTAAAAAAACTAAAATAAACATTGTTTCAGATCTATAAAAAACTGAATATTCAGGGTTTTTTAATCAATAATTGTCATTTTTTATTATTTTTTCCTGTTTTTAGTTCAAAAATCATTTTGTATAATCTAAAAATACATTAAAAAAAACTAAAATAAACATTGTTTCAGATCTATAAAAAACTGAATATTCAGGGTTTTTTAATCAATAATTGTCATTTTTTTATTATTTTTTTACTGTTTTTAGTTCAAAAATAATTTTGTAGAATCTAAAAATACATTTAAAAAAACTAAAATAAACATTGTTTCAGATCTATAAAAAACTGAATATTCAGGGTTTTTTAATCAATAATTGTCATTTTTTTATTATTTTTTTACTGTTTTTAGTTCAAAAATAATTTTGTAGAATCTAAAAATACATTTAAAAAAACTAAAATAAACATTGTTTCAGATCTATAAAAAACTGAATATTCAGGGTTTTTTAATCAATAATTGTCATTTTTTTTATTAATTTTTACTGTTTTTAGTTCAAAAATCATTTTGTAGAATCTAAAAATACATTAAAAAAAACTAAAATAAACATTGTTTCAGATCTATAAAAAACTGAATATTCAGGGTTTTTTAATCAATAATTGTCATTTTTTTATTAATTTTTCCTGTTTTTAGTTCAAAAATCATTTTGTAGAATCTAAAAATACATTAAAAAAAAACTAAAATAAACATTGTTTCAGATCTATAAAAAACTGAATATTCAGGGTTTTTTAATCAATAATTGTCATTTTTTAATTCATTTTGACTGTTTTTAGTTCAAAAATCATTTTGTAGAATCTAAAAATACATTTAAAAAAACTAAAATAAACATTGTTTCAGATCTATAAAAAAACTGAATATCCAGGGTTTTTAATCCAGTTCTTTTAATCCATTTAAGTAAAAAAATACCTAAATATTATATCTAAAATGGTCCAGCCCACATGAAATCAAGTTGATGTTATTGCAAACAAACCCGAGTTTGACACCCCCTTACTATAGTGACAAATAACTACCGCATGGGAATCGAACCCACGCCAAAGTCAGGCGAGGCAAGTGAACTATTACACCAACTAACTAACCCCCCCCCCAAAACCTCACCTAAAGCTAGACCCTAATCAAGCTAGCTAAACAAGCTAACATAACAACACAATGAAATGATACAATACACCTATCCCAATTACTAATACTACCAAAAAAACCTACAAATTCCTTCCAAAAACTGCACCAACATCATACAAAGAAAAAGAAAGACTCCTTCCACGGACTCCGACGCAACTGGATTACATTTCAAAGCACGGAGCCCCCCTGGAGCGTCCCCCCCATTGACTGGCAGGAAGAAGGTAGCGCGGCATGGCGCGGCGTGGCGTGGGAGCCACGGCCTAATCGGCGCTGACCTACAGTTGGGTGGATGTAGGTTAAGTTGCTGGCTGTGGGCTGACGGCACGCCGTTTGCTGGCTCGCTGGCTGGGCTGGGCTCGGCTTCCCCTTCCTCAATTCCGCTCCCTTTCCTGGCTGGTTAAATCCTGGTTGCGTTAATCTCCTTAGCGAGCTACATCCTCTTTAAAGATGCGAGAAGAGGCGGCGAGTTGCGTCAAAGCATGAGGCCGACACGACAGGCACGGGTCGGCGTCGGAGGGGTAAAGTTGGAGGTGAAAATTACCCGGCAACAAAACCCTGTAGCTGTGTTTCAACACTGGATGACAATTAGCGATTAGCTGTTAGCGGTGGTGATATGATATTAGCTGATATGATAGTGGGTATGATTATAATTGGTTGGTATGATGGGTATGTTTGAGAGAATATGAATTATTTTAACTAAACTGCAGTTTTTGGATGATTTTTTAATGGGATTTGAAAGAAGATCGACCGCTCTAATTGGATGGTTACCAAATTAATCAATGTATACATTTAAATTGGTGGTCAATTACTGTAAAGCAAGGGGTTGGTTCATGTCAACTCAATTTTATGTGGGTGGGACCATTTTAGATATATTTAGATTTTTTTATATATATTTTTAGATATAATATTTAGATTATTTTATATATATTTTTATATATAATATTTAGATTATTGTATATATATTTTTATATATAATATTTAGATTTTTTTATATATATTTTTTAGATATAATATTCAATTTTTTTTAAATAAATGGATTAAATGAACTGGAATAAAGGGCCAAAATATTCAGTTTCTTTATAGATCTAAAATAATGTTTATTTGAGCTTTTTTAAAATATATTTTTAGATTTTACTAAATGATTTTTGAATTAAAAACACAGGGAAAAAATGATTAAAACATTACAATTATTGATTTAAAAGGGGGAAAAATCTGAAAATGTAATATACATCTATACTCTTTATTTAATTTGATCCTAAAACAGAAAGTCAACCCTCCTCATTTACTTTCCCGGGCCACACAAAATGATGCGGCGGCCCAAATTTGGCCCCCGGGCCACTACTTTGACACATCTGCTCTAAAGCTAACCAATAATAAATCCAATACTAACCAAATAAAATTCCGAAAATTCCATTTAAACACATTGAACATGAATCCACATTAGCCACGCGAACGCTAGTTCATTCCTCCATTAGCAACATTAGCTAACGCCACGTGAACACACCTAAAGCGCTACCACACAATATTCCTTCCACGCCATTCCTCCCATTTCCCAAAAGACGACGTCCTTTTCTCGTCATCAACGACGTCGTTACGACATGACCGAGTTAACTTTAGCGCCGGCAAAAGTCCAACTAAGTCCATTGCGGGCGCACGCTAATTAACGTCAATCCTTTTGTAACCACGTTAAGTAAGCGAGCGGCGAATGGCGAATTGGGTGGCGTGCGCTCAGATTAACGGGCGCCATCATCCTCCCGAGTCATCTGGCACGTCAAAGTCCAACTCACAACAATCGCCTTGTTGACCGACAACGTCCCACGTTAATTAACGCCAATCCCCCGCTCTTTGACCCCGTGTCAAAATCTGTCAAAAAACCTCCGGGAATCAAACCCGAACACTACATAACCTGCGCCTCACATAAACCAACACAAAACCACTCACTACTTCCTTCAAAAATCACATTTTTTCCAAATTTTTCCCATTCTTTTCACATTTTCTTCTTATATTCGGGTCTCCCGGCGCTAACGCTAATTAGCTTCTACCTGTTTCCCAGAAGTAAAGCGACTTCCCGCCATCTCCAACGTCCGTTTGCGCCAGATCCCGGCGCAAAACGCATCCCAGCAGAAGCAGCAGGGACGCCGGGAGGTGCCGGCCGCCCCTCCGCCGCCACCCCATGGTCCGTAAAAGAAAAAAAAATAATAAAAAATACACCCTTTCCTCCCACAAATAACTAAAACACCCCCCAAAAAATTAAAAAGTAAATCCAGTAAAGTGCACGAAATGGAAAGAAAAAAAATATAGTCCTAGTGGTGTCCTAACGGCGTCCTAACGGCGTCCTAACGGCGTTCACTTTGAGGCAGTTGAAGGACGCGGGGGGGCTTTCTGGGGCTCCGGAGACGGAGAAGCTCCTTCCATGGCCGTGTCCTCCCCCCTCTGCTGGCGGCGGAGAGAAGCGAGGGAGGATCTGCAGTCTGTGTGCTCTACCAACTCTCTCTCTCTCTCTCTCTCTCTTTCTCTATTTCTCTCTCTCTCTCTTTTTGTCGCTCGCTCGTTTGCTCTTTCCATTTGAGCCCCCCCCCCCCCTTATTCTCATTACCTGTCTTGTCATTGGCTCTCCTTTTATGAAGGCCTCGGCAGACCAAAATTGGCTCTGTGGGGGCTTGTTTGAAATTCAGTGCCTCGCCATGCTTTCGCCAAATTTGCCTTTGCCTGTGTCTATTCAAGAGAAGGGTAGATATAGTTTTATTTTTTATTTTATGGGTGGATTTTTTTTTGTTCATTTTGGGTCATTTTTGCCAATTTTGTGTCAATGTTATAATAAATATACTTTCTACATACTATAAAAAATTAAGCCCCTGAATCCCGTTTTGCCCACCCCCATGAAACTTGGTAGACATGAAGTCCATAAACAGACCCACAAAAAAGTCTCAAGAAACCACATCCAAAAATGCAATGCAAGGCAGCCATTTTGTATCAATGTTAAGATAAATTGTCCAAGTACTTTCTAGATACTATAAAAATTCAGCCCCCGAATCCCGTTTTGCTCAGCAACATGAAATTTGGCAGAAATGTCTCTCATAAGCAGACCCACAAAAAAGTCTCAAGAAACCACATCCAAAAATGCAATGCAAGACAGCCATTTTGTGTCAAAGTTACGAAAAATTGTCCAAGTACTTTCTAGATACTATAAAAATTCAGCCCCGGAATCCTGTTTTGCCCAGAATCATAAAACTTGGTAGACATGAAGTCCATAAAAAGATCCACAAAAAAGTCTCAAGAAACCCCATCCAAAAATGCAACGCAAGGCAGCCATTCTGTGTCAACACTACAATAAATTGTCCAAGTACTTTCTGAATATACTATAAAAATTCAGCCCCCGAACCCCGTTTTGCCCACCCCCATGAAACTTGGCAGACATGTCCCTCATAAGCAGACCCACAAAAAACTCTCAAGAAACCCCATCCAAAAATGCAACGCCAGGCAGCCATTTTGTGTCAACATAACAATAAATTATCCAAATACTTTCTACATACTCTAAAAACCCAGCCCCCGAACCCCATTTTGCCCACCCCCCATAAAACTCGACAAACATATCCCTCACAAGCAAACCCACCAAAAACTCTCAAGCCACCAGACCCAAATAAACCAACCCCAGCAGCCATTTTGGTTCAAACCCACCATTCCATGCAACCATTTCTTCAATATTCCCTTCCATTTTCTTCACAACCTCTCCAAAATCAAGCACCAGAAAAGCACATCTCATGAATACATACCCCCCCCCCCCCCCGCACCCCCCACCCTCCCAAAAAATGTCTTGAAAAAAACCTTGCCAGATAAGACACAGGAGGTTTCCCATTTCGGGATTAAAGCAACATTCTTAGATACAGCTTAGCTTCCAACTCAATGTACTTCCTATTATTACCCTGCTCCTATTTCTCTCTCTCGGGGCACGGGGGAAGGAAAAACACCCCCTCCCACCCTTCCTCCATCCCTCCCCTCTCTCCCCCCCATGATCTCGCTGTTCGGCGTTCCACGGGGGGAGCAGCGGGGGTCTGAGAAACGCCGTTCCCGAATCAGAGAGGCAGTCGAGAAGGCGGATGTTCAGATGATGGGAAGGATGATGATGATGATGATGATGATGAGGGTGGTGGCAGCGGGTGGGAGCAAAAGACGCAAAGCCAAAAAACGGGGGCGACCGCGGGAAAGAATGGAGGGAGCCATGGGGGGGGGGGGGGGCGTACAGTGGGAAATTGGGCGCCTATAACGAGCGGTTGACTGCAATTGGAAAAATGAGTGGTGGCAAATGCGGGGGGTTCGTTAATAAACCTGAGACGTCCCACTTTGCGTCGTCTTACCAAATAAATCAAAATGTGTTCAAATAGGGGCTCTCATTGTTCGGGAATTTGAGTTTTTGTAGGGTACAAGAAGTCAAATTTCTGAAATTTGACTTCCAGTATGGTACAAAAGGTCAAATTTCTGAAATTTGACTTCTTGTACCCTATAAGAAGTCAAATTTCAGGAATTTTACTTGACTTTGTACCCTACAAGAAGTCAAATTCCTGAAATTTGACTTCTTGTAGGGTGTCCCAATACTTTTGTCTCAACTCATGGGCTGTCATGGACGCCACCGTCTTTTGGACCGGGACTAAATGATCGGTATGGGTTATCCGTCTTAATATTCCACTTTTTGTGTCAAGATTGGGCTTTTCTCAATTTCTGACATAGTGAAACACATGGCTCTCGAGCCGCATGCGGCTCCCAGCCAAAAAGAAGGCAACTTTCTGCTTCTTATCCTATTTTGCATATACAGTAATCCCTCGATTACCGCATATTCACTTATCGCAAATTCCCGACTTTACATTTTTTTCCACGTTTTATTATTATTTTTTAAAATATAGTTCATAAAAATGTGAAAATCTATGCTGAAACTTATAAGCGGAATACACTTTTCCTACTAGGTCTCAGCACTGAAGAAAAAAATATTTGCGTACGCGGTAAAGATTTATCATTTGGGGAGCGAGCGCATCAGGTTTTGGATGCGAGCCATGGCCTTTGTTTAATTGAAGTGTTTGTTTTCTTGGGTGGCGCCGAGCCCCCCCCCCCCGGAGAAAAGGTCCTGTTTACATTTAACTCCATTATACATCGACTCAATACACACCAGCTGCGCCGCTATTTTCCATGTTATCTTTTTTTTTTTTCATTTCCACTATGAGTCAGTCAGGTTGCCTTTATTGTAAAGTCCATATTTCACTTTTCCCTGGCTGAAGGTGACCGATACTTTTTTGGAAAGGTCTCTAATAATAAGATTTGATTTTTAATACAAAATTCATTGTTGTTGTCCCAATACTTTTGACCAAATTCCTTCTTGTCCCAATACTTTTGACCAAATTCCTTCTTGTCCCAATACTTTTGACCAAATCCCTTCTTCTTGTCCCAATACTTTTGACCATATTGCTTCTTCTTGTCCCAATACTTTTGACCAAATTTCATCTCCTTGTCCCAATACTTTTGACCAAATTCCTTCTTCTTGTCCCAATACTTTTGACCAAATTTCTTCTCCTTGTCCCAATACTTTTGACCAAATTCCATCTCCTTGTCCCAATACTTTTGACCAAATGCCTTCTCATTGTCCCAATACTATTGACAAAATTCCTTCTCATCGTCCCAATACTTCTGACAAAATCCCTTCTTCTTGTCCCAATACTTTTGACCAAAATCCTTCTCATTGTCCCAATACTTTTGACCAAAATCCTTCTCATTGTCCCAATACTTCGGACAAAATTCCTCCTTCTTGTCCCAATACTTTCAACAAAATCCCTCCTTCTTGTCCCAATACCTTTGACCAAATACCCGCATTTCCCATTATATTACCCGCATGCGGCCGTAAATGTTCTTTCTAATTACACGGCCTCCATATGAGTTGACAGGCTAACAATAGCGCTAAAGGGTCAGCTAACGGCGCGGCGTCTGTTCGCCAACGCCGCTTCAGTAGGGGGGCGGAGCTCATATAAGGCGCTGTGGGGCGTATCTGTCAGGGTGTAAAATCAAAAGCAGAAGGCGGCTTAATCTTTATCTGCGTGTGACAAATTGCGCTGCAAATCAAATTTTACTTTTCTCTGATTTGTGGGATTGAAAAGGAGGCGGACTCATAAAAACACACACACACACACACACATTACAGCCCTGCTTAATCACCCCCAACCTCCTCTTCCACGGCAAATAAACACCATCAACGAGCTAGCACCGCCCATCCCGGAACATAGACCCTAAAACCCGATAAACACTCATGTCATATTCACTGTGGCCACCAGAGAGCAGTATTTCCGGCCAAGTCAATCAAACCAAATACAAGACTTTCAAAACAATCCATTACGAGGCATTTGACTCGATTTGATCGATTCCTCGTTAAACAAACCGTGTTTTTGTTGTTGGGTGTCAAGTTGTAATTGGCTCAACTTCCTCCCCCGACCTCGTGGCGTCCCCCCGGTAACCCCCGTGCCGACATCTGAGAAGGAATATGTTGACAAGTTGTAGAGTACGGCAGCGAATGGCGTGCATATTTATGACCATCTGTGGGCCTGGAAATGCTACGTCTGTTAGCATTGGGAGGAAGTTATTCACTGCCATTGACGGATATATACATTATATACTATATTTGCTTTTGTACAAAAAATATATACCTATACCGAATACCTAATAGTTAATAGCTAATAGCTAATAGCTAACAGCTAACAGCTAACAGCTAACAGCTAACAGCTAACAGCTAATACCTAGTACGTAGTACCTAGTACCTAGAACCTACTACCTACTACCTACTACCTAGTACCTAGAACCTAATACCTACTACCTACTACCTACTACCTACTACCTACTACCTACTACCTACTACCTATTACCTACTACCTACTACCTACTACCTAATACCTAATACCTATACCTATATAGAGGTATAAGTATATATTTGGTTCAAAATATTCAGGTTACAACATTTTTTTAGTGACTTGAGAACATATTTACATATAAAGTACACCTCTACTTACGAAGTTGTCAAGTTTTGGAACCAATGATTTTTTGTAAATAGACATACAACCGTATATCGATTTCTTTACTTCTATGTTGAAGATGTACTATGATATTTTCCATTAGCTGTCCCTTTCATTGACAACTACAGAAATCATGCTAACGCTAACATTAGCCAGTGAGAAAGAGTAAATACAAGTACAACTTCGAAAGGTACACGGTGTTAAAATTGAATTCCGCTGCATTGATGCGGTGACTCACGAAGAACACCACGACCTCGTAGAAGCAGTGACTCATGTGCTTGGAGGGGGGGCAGGGGTCCTTTAGGGGGGGGTCACCACGCCACAACAATACCACAACGCAACAGACGCGTCCAAACACATTAGCACAAGGACACTTGACATGAAAACTAAAGTTCACTTCATATTTTTGAAACAACCAAGTGCATGAGTTAACGTTAGCGAGCGGTTAGCGCGTCGGCCTGAGCGTTTCGGGGTCGTGGGTTCGATCCCAAGTGGGTCCTGGCTGTGTGGAGTTTGCATGTTTTATCTGGGCTTGCGTGGGTTTTCTCCAGGGTACTCCGGTTTCCTCACATGTGCTAAAAATGTGCATGCTAGGCTAGCTTGCTAACACTCAAAATTGTGTTTTGGTAAGAGTATGATGGGTTGGTTGTCTCTGTATGTCTTGTGATTGGCTGGCCACTGACTCAGGGTGTTAATTCGAGTCCTATTAGGACTGGTGTCAAAGTGGCGGTCCGCGGGCCAAATCTGGCCCGCCGCATCATTTTGTGCGGCCCGAAAAAGTAAATCATGAGTGCCGACTTTCTGTTTTGGGATCAAATTAAAATGAAGAGTATAGATGTATATTAAAATTTATTTATTTATTTAAAAACATTTTTTAATCCATTTTTTGTGTGTTTTTAGTTCAAAAATCATTTTGTAAAACATAAAAATATATTCAAAAAAAGCTAACATAATCATTATTTTAGATCTATAAAAAAGGAATATTCAGAGTAATTTAATCCAGTTCTTTTAATCCATTTATTAAAAAAAATATAAATAAAATTGTCCATTTTGTTTTGTTTTTATTTATCTTCTATTTTAACAATTTTCTCCGTTCCCTTAATCGTTTTACCGGAAGACGGTCACGATAGGTCGGATGTCGGATAGCGTAGCGTGTACGTCTAAAAATCCTCCGAATGAGAAGTTTTTTGCTTCTAATGCTTTGCGCTTCTTAAAAAGCCAGGCCACTTATTTCCTGACATCCCCATGACACGCGTTTAAGCTTTGGAGAGCTAATGTTGCGTCGCTAACGCGAGAGGGAGTTCAACCCAAATCCGAGTGTTTGAAGGCGATCCGCCCACGCGCCTTAACACCTTGCCCATAAATCCGTGAAAAAGCAGCAAAGAAGAAGAAGTTATGTTCTTAGCCGCATTGTTTTGTCTCTCAGTCGGATTAGAAGAGCAATTTTAAGGGAAAACTTTGTCTGTCGGGGGGATTATGGCAAATCTGACGCATGCGGGGGGTGTCGGAACCACGGCCCGATGCCCACTTTTGATTGGAGCGCAGAAATTGATGAGCTGAACAACCCAAGTCAGGCAAATGAACTATTATAAACAAACTACAGTAATCCCTCAATTATTGCGGCTTCACCACATTGCAATTTTTTTTAGGGAATTTTTTTAATTATTTTTTTTTTGTAAATTCATAACAATGTGAAAATTCACGGTAAAACTCGCAAGCATAAGCCCCTACCCTTCTCCTCCACTTGAACTAGAACTCACTCCGAAATGAAGTAAAAAAATAGATAAAATTAAAAAAAATCTTTTACATTTTTTTAAAAATTTTAATTTTTTTCTTTACGTTTTTTTGTTTATCGCGGCCATGTCCAGTCTACATTAATCGCACTAATCGAAGGATTACAGCAATATATTAATACTGCCAAACAATAAACGATTAATTAATTCAAAATTTAGTTCAAAATTCACTTCCAAATAATAAAAAAAATAAAATATTTCACATTAAAAAAATGATTCTATATTTTCTTTAACCATCTAGCTAGCATTTCCGGATATCCCCTGGCTGTCTCCCCAAAGATAGCTGTGATATGCTCCAGCACCCCCTGCGAACCTTACCTGGATAAAAAAATGAATGACTGTACCCGAACAAATGATGAATATTTTAGAATATTCTTATACCTCAGCATTGCTAATGGCGTCACAATGTCAAGATAATATTTGTAAATACATTTTAAAACTTTTTATGGCTTTTAATCCAATTGGCTGTGGAATCTTTTGATCTTTCTTGAAGTAAAAAAAAAAGTTTGGATAACCCTGCAAAAATGGCGGAATTTGGGTCGAAAACATAAAATAAATGCCACCTCGACTTCCTCTGCTCGCTGTGTTGTTTCCTTTCACAGGAAGTTGACAGCAGGGTGAAAAAAAAGTGGGACACCTTGACGGAATACGCAACACCGTGTGCGTGTATATGTGTGTGTGTATATGTGTGTGTATTTGGGTGCGTATTTGGGTGTGTGTGTTAAGGATGGCACCATTTGATGTTTTTAAGTTAGCGCTAATGTGATGAAAATCATGTCGACATCGACGAAGAGCTGATGACAATGCTAAAAATGTATCGTTGTGGTAGAAATGGCTGTAAAAAACAATGATTCAAGGGTGCTTGAGTCTTGTTGTTGACGGTGATTGACGCCCAATCTATTTGAACTGCAGCCCATTGCTGTTTGTGATTGACAGTGGAAGGAAAAGGGGGAAAACAATTGGACATTCTAGCAAGGGGGGAAAATGATTGAGCTCAACTATGGTGTATTGTTTTGTGGTTAGCTAATGCTAACAGACAATGTAAAGTGTCAAATTTGTAAATAAATGTTATGTAAATAATCTTTTCTTCATTAAAAAATGAGGTATTATGAAATAAAAAAATATATTCATTCATTTTCTGAACTGTTTTATACTCACTAGGGTCGCGGGGGTGCTGGAGCATATCCCAGCTTACTTCGGGCTCTACTCTTAATGGCCAGCCAATCGGTGGCCAGCCAATTGGAGGCCAGCCAATCGCAGGGCACAAGGAAACAAACAACCAATCAGAATTTAGGGTCAATTTAGAGTGTTAGCCTGCTAGCCTAGCATACATGTTTTTGGCATTTGGTAGAAAATTGAAAAAAAACATGCAAGCCCAGCGAAAACATGCAAAATCCACACAGGGAACCGACCAGGGATCGAACCCAGAACCCCAAACTGTGAGGCCGATACCCTAACCACTCCCCAACGTAAACATGTAAAAAAAAATTGAAGTCTATAAATAAAACACTGTGAATTCATTATCCAGGTAATTTTAGCATACCTACATAACCAACAAATCAGGCTCCGCCCCCCTGCCTAGTGCCCGTAGTTAGCTGGAATAGGCTCCGGCACCCCCCACCACAACCCTCGCGAAGATAAGCGGTTCCGAAAACAACGGAATGAATACATAATGGCGAGCAAAAGTGAGTTGGACACCCCCTGGTGTAAAAAAGCAAGTCAAATAGGGAATTGCATTGCCAGATAAGAAACTGAGCTACGTAGGCCACCATTTTGGAGATAATGCCTGGTTTCATGTTTTCATGTTCCCTTGGCGGATGTGAAATGAAACCACAAATGTACCTTAACATCGGGGATTGTCAGCGCTAAATCCCGATGGTCGGGGACGTTTTTTTCGAAAGGCACGCAGGCGGGATTAACGTGATTTGTTTAACGACATTTTCAGCCTAAGCATGTACCATTGTATTGTACTTGTTACTTATGAGGGGATTTGCTGCCAGATGGGAGGGGGTGGGGTTTAAAGGTCAGAGGTCATGGCTCCCAGATGCTCAGATTGGATTGGACGTCTATTGCTGTCAAAAGTTAGGTAAAAATACATTGATTTTGGGATTGGTTTGGGTTTGGGCTAATTGTTTTTGGTTGATTATTTTATTTTATTTTTTTAATTAGATGTATGACTGACCTCTACTTATGAATTTTTCAGGTTAGGAATTTTTTTAATGCAAATGAATGACTCGAGATACAAAAAAGATCCAAGTTACGGAATCCGCCAAAAAGTAAATGTCTTATATGTTGTTTTATTTTGAAAATATGGTCGCGAATGCATTGATTGCAATAAAGAGGGAATTATTTTTATGTTTTATTTGTTTTAAGATATTAATAAATCATTTTTTTATATTTTTATTTCATTGAAATGATTTACAGTCAAAACAGTTGTATAAGTCTGCATTTTAAAAGAAAATAACTTCAAGTTTACATTATGATTTTGGTTTTTTTGCAAATAACTACTGTAAACATGAATAAAATGGAGAAACCACCAAAAAAATGTGTAAGGTAGAAAAATCTCAACTGAAAATTATTATCGAAAAGTGTTTATGCTGTTTAAAAAACTGCCTTTCAGTGTAATTTGTTTCATATTTGTTTTATATTGCTTTTTATTCAAGTTAATATGGTCTTCTTTTTGTATTTATTGATAGTCTTTAGCTTTAATGTTATTTTTTATTTAATTTAATTTTTTTTTGTGTTTTTTGTCTTGTTTTGTTTATTTTAGTACCTAAATGTACAAAAAAAAACAACAAATAGCGTAATTTTTTCTATTTTTGCTACATTTTTGCTACATTTTTGCTACATTTTTGCTACATTTTTGCTACATTTTTGGTGCTTTGCGGCTTTTTTTGTTTGTTTGTTTATTTTACTAATTGATTCCGGGTTTTTTTGGCCCACAAAAAAAATCCCGCATGATGGAGTTTCAAAAAATATGGGTCAGTATCACCACCCCGAGAGAAATAGAGGGAGAGAGAGAGCGCGTGGCGCACAACGGGGTCACATACAGTCCGCTCGTTGCTTTTAAATGCTATTCTGCCTAGCAACAGGAAATTCTGGAAAATAAATAATACAAGAAAATCCCCCAAAAACAATCTTGACGTTTTTTTGGGCGGATTACGTCCACGATTGTTTACCAAATCTGTTTTCCGGCGTGATAAAATGGTTGCGCTTGACACGTTTTTGTTTTGTTGGAAGCTGTTTTTTTTGGCGTGGGCGGGCTTGCACTTTGATGGCCAAGGTAGGGGCGCGCCAACGCCGTATTTGTCAGGGTCTTAGCATTAGCGCGTATTAATTCCATCAATGCTTCCACTTTTGGCTCGTTGATATCAAAAAATATAACTTGGCAATGTTTATTGGCGTGTTTTTGACCCCGTCGTCGTCGCCCAATGGAAACGGAGGGAAATAAGCCGTGGGGTTTCTCGCATTTTTTTTGGTTCGGGTGGAAGACGTTTTGATTGATTCAAATTGAAAAAGATATTTTTATTAAAAAAAATATATGTTTACCCTATTATTAACTAGTTCCTCTTGTAATATTCTGACTTATGTTAAATGTCTGACTTTTCAAGGAATAAATCCCAAAATTGATCATCAATTTGTTCCTTTACAAACTTCCGACAATCCAATTTGATCCAATCCGATTTCCGATCCGATTTCCGATCCGATTTCCAATCCGATTTCCAATCCGATTTCCAATCCGATTTGAATCCGCTTTGAATCCAATTTGAATCCAATTTGAATCCAATTTGAATCCAATTTGAATCCAATTTGAATCCAATTTGAATCCAATTTGAATCCAATTTGAATCCAATTTGAATCCAATTTGAATCCAATTTGTGTCCAATTTGTGTCCAATTTGTGTCCAATTTGAGTCCAATTTGAGTCCAATTTGAGTCCAATTTGAATCCGATTTGAATCCAATTTGAATCCAATTGAATCAGATTTGAGTCCGATTTCCAATCTCCAATCCAATTTTTGATCTCCAATCCAATTTGAATCCGATTTGAATACAATTTCCAATCTCCAGTCCAATTTCCGATCTCCGATCCAATTTGAATCCAATTTGAATCAGATTATCGATCTCCAATCCAATTTCCAATCTCCGATCCAATTTCAATCCAATTCCCCTTTCCAATCCAATATCCCGATATCCCATGCAATTTCCTCTCCGATTTCCTCCAATACCCACCCAATAAATCCAATCCAACTTTCTTTTGTCTCTCTCTCTCTCTTCTTAACGAAGGCGATCAAGCTAACAAGCATTTTTGTGTGTTTTCATTGACGCTTGTGTGATTGCGCCAGAATGAAGACCCAATGAAGCATACATTAAAAAAAAAGGAAAGGAGGGGGTGACAGGCGGCAATCCAGTCGTCAGCGACAGACATTTTTTGCCGTCTCTCTCCGCGCTGCCATGGCAACACGAGCAGGCAAAAAAAGCAGGCTGACCTGACGTTAATATGATCTGACAAGCCAGAGCGTGCGCGTGCGTCTGAGTGTATTTTAGCCCGAGACACACTTTTTTTTTGTTAGCGTTTTGTGCCCCAAGTCATTGTGTTTGGGCGCGTGAACGCACGCTTCAACGTAAAGCCCGTTAACGTGCCGTTGTTCTGCTTCTTAAACTCCACACAAGCCAGCGAAACCCCCGAATATTAAGCGCTCACCCACCCAGGAGGTTAGCTAGCGCGCTACAAATGCTAAAATTACTCCACCTGCGCTCCATATTATTATTATATTAATATACCAATTTTTATATGTCTAAATCAATGTTTATTTTAGCTTTTAATTATATTTTTTTTTTAGATTTAACAAAATGATTTTTTAACTAAAAACACAGAAAAAATGGATTAAAACATTACAATTATTGATTTAAAGGGAGGAAATTTAGGAAATTTAATATAAATCTATACTCTTCATCATAATTTGATCCCAAAACAGAAAGTCGGCACAAATGATTTACTTTCTCGGGCCACACAAAAAGATGCGGCGGGCCAGATTTGGCCCCAGGACCACCACTTTGACACATGCACTCTAACGAAATTAATTAATTCCAGAACTTTTTTGTAACTTGAAAATGTTGTAAGTAGAAGTGTACTTTATATTAAAATGTTCTATTTCGTTCCACGGTCTGCACATAAATACCAACTAAACCCTTAAAAAATTGGTCAAAGTGTCCCAATTTTGTATGAAAGATGTGAAGAAACATACAAAAACGTTATAAAATTATAAGGAGAGGATTTATTAATGTCTTAAAATAAATAAAACATATGAAAAGGCATCCTGTGCTTCTGAAATAGTTTGTTCTGTGTTGTATTAGTACAGTTTTTAATCGCTTAATAAGGGGAATTGCATTCATTATTAAGGGGAACCTTTAGAGAAAGTGGACAAATGACAAAAAAAGGCCAAATCTGATGCTTTATTCTAAAAAATGTGGCCATGTTTTCTATGAAATCCATTGAAAAAAGCCCCTAAATGTATCACGTTCTTAATCGTTTTGGTCACAGTGAAAGAAACCTCCGTAATGACTTTTCTCAAGTCGTTAGCAAAGAAATAAATGAAATACAAATCCCCAAAAGGCTGCACGTAATCACAACGCTTCCCCTTCGCCGCCCCCTTGTCCATCCATCCGTCCAAGCGGCATTTCACGCCATTTTGACTCTCCGTTCGAAAAAAAACAAAACAAAGAAAGCGACCGGTTGAGCCAAGCACCAAAATGTCCGCCCGCCGGCTACTTAATTCTGCCTAACGTGTGGCACAAATAGAAGTAAATTGAAATGTGACATTGTTGGGGAGGGGGCGGAGCTTGGGGTGGTCGCAACTCTGGTCCTTGGCGTTGTCCTCGCGCGTCCAAACGCGGCGGGACGTCCAGTCACGAGCCGCCAAACTGCGCTTGGACACTTCAGGGAGCAAATAGAGCGCAACGGGGGCGCGGGTGGGAACGCCGTGGCGGTGACAACGGCGGTCATGTTTGTTCATCTCTTGTTTGACCTCCAGAGTGCGGCGCCCACCCACCGTTCAGGCCCCTCCCCCTCCCCAAACCCAATCAAAGCCACTGAACCAGCTGAGTTCACATCTGTCCCGGTCTGTTTCTGGCATTTGTGGATCTTCTCATGACGGTTTTAAAGCGACACGGCAATTTTATTTAAGATGAACCCCCACGAAAACTCCACACAGGTGGACCGACCTGGATTCGAACCCAGAATCCCAGAGTTGTGAGGCCGACACGCTGACCACTCGCCCCACCGAGCCGCCCGCTAATGAATATATTATATGTAAATATGTAAGATTGTAGCGGAAAGCTAATTTTCAACTTTAGTCCATTGTGTTGGTTGAAGGTAAACATTGAGTTTTTGACAGGATTGTGATAGCAATTTTGTTTAAGATGATTGGCCGAGAGGTTCAGAGACGGGAGTTGATGTATGCTAATTGCTATTGACTACCAAGGTATGAAGAGAGAAGGTGTTTTGGGTTAATTTAGCACTCTTTTTTGAAGGGAACTATACATTCACCTATAGAGCCAGCTATTGTTGATATGCTGGAATTTTTTGGTACAAAATTTTGTAGTGGGGGAGGAGCTATATGATGGAAGAGTTTGTAAATGTAGGTGGCATTTGCTTATTTAACAGTATTGGGTTTTTTTTGTTATAAATAGAGGTACAGTATCTCATTTTTGACACAGGTGTTAAAGTGAAAGTATATGATGAGTGCCGACTTTCTGTTTTAAAATCAAATTAAAGTGAAGAGTATAGATGTATATTACATTTCCTGATTTCCCCCTTTTTAAATCAATAATTGGAATTTTTTAATCAATTTTTCTGTGTTTTTAGTTGAAAAATCATTTTGTAAAATCTATTTTTTAAAGCTCAAATTAACATTGTTTTAGATCTATAAAAAACTGAATATTCTGTTCTTTTAATCCATTTATTCAAATTAAAATGAAGAGTATAGATGTATATTAAATTCGCAGATTTTCCCCCTTTTAAATCAATAATTGTAATTTTTTTAATAATTTTTTCTGTGTTTTTAGTTCAAAAATCATTTTGTAAAATCTAAAAATATCTAAAAAAAAAAAAAGCTAAAATAAACATTGTTTTAGATCTATATAAAAACTGAATATTCAGGCCCTTTAATCAAGTTCATTTTATCCATTTATAAAAAAAATCTAAATATTATATCAAAATGACGTTAGGTACGACTACTGTACAACTCGAATAATATTTAGTAAATGTTCAAAAGTTGTAGCAAACCTACGCAAATATAACTCCATTTTATCTCATCCATTAAAAAGTGTTTTGATTATTTCCTAGACGTTAGGGTTCAGGCGAGAGGCTATTTGCTTCATAACATCTATTAAATAAAGCACTGATATTCCAAAAAAAAAAGCTTCTGGTGATGCTAGAGCAATTTAGTTTAGCGCATTTCCATATCAGCCACTGCAGATGTGCTTCAAGCTTTGGCAAAGTTTCAAATTTGGCTCTTGGACTTATAAAAAAAGACAACCAAGGCGCCTCTCGATCAGAAACTGGAGACAATTCTCGATTAAAACCTTGGAAATGTGACAGCGATGCGTCATTAAAAGCACATTTGCAGCGGAAGTGCTAAATCTGATCTAGCGGAGGATATTTACAGCCTGATGCCCATTCTTGTCATTTCGCCCGAGTACTAAGACGAGGCTGTTAATGGCGCCAAGTAGGACATTTGGGATGGCCGAAATTGCACTTTGTATTTTTAGCACGGTGGTCACGTGGATGGCAAACGCCATGGCGGGAGAAATGTGTAATTCCGTCTAATAGTGAGGTCCGTTTGGCTGATTGGACATCCCCAATGTGGTGTTTGGAGTCAGTTTGATTTGTGAGAAAACCACTAGCGACCCAATGGAAATGTTGACAGTGATTGGAAACACTACGTGGCTCCACACTGCCCCCATCTGGACACTAAGGACATTGCAGGTCCGAATCAAAATGAGTTAGACGGCTAACACAGTCAATGGCACCAAACAGGGATAGTTCAAGGGAATTGGAAATTTTAACTGTATAATCTATTAAAAAAATAAATATGCAGTTGCCATAAAACGGTGCATTTTAATGATAATTATGTCTATTAGAATTTCCCATAGTATATGATTAAAATAATGTAAAATTACCTTGTTAATTACTATTGTTAAGTGTTTTAATTAATTAAAGTTTTATACTATTAATACATACTTAATAAAATCAACTTTCAAATGAAACTGGATGTTGATATTTTAGTGAATTATTTATTAGCTTCTTTTTAATTCCTGATTCACGACACGTTGTTATTGTTATAATTGACAAATAATGTTCATTCTATTCATAACCAGGTTGTATTTATCTTTTAATTGACCTACATTTTCTTTTCTTCATAAAGTACTTTTATTATTATATTAATAATATACAAGTGTTATTTTTTGTATCAAGTCTAAAATAAAAATTAAAATTTAAGTATCCACTCTGTGTAAAGGGTTAAATAACATTAATAAAAATATATATTTCACCTAAGAAATGTAAACTTCCGCATGTTGACGCAGCCTAGTGACGTCACATGTACATTGACTTCTGACCAATGCGAAGAAAGGAGGGGGGCGTTCCCAACGACCTACTTCGCCCTGCTGATTAGAAGCACAACAAACCCGGCTATCCAAGCGCATGACGAACAAATAACGCAATATAAACACCAGCAAACGGGTGAGTCTAACTGCATCTCATTGATATTTTAAAATACAAAAATAAAGATAGGAGGGGGAAAAAAAGGAGCTTATGCAAACTGGATAGATTCCTAAGTGTCATCCATCGAGCGTTTTTCTGGTCAGAAGGGATCACTGCGGCACAAAATGACGACGTCACAATAGTATCGCGTCCACCGCTCCAAAATCGAATATTTACGTGGAATAATTCCATATACGAAGGTTTGCAAGCGATGATAATGATTTTAAGCTGTTTGTACTTTGCGTTCCCGACTGTGTCGTCACTTAAAATAACAATATGGCGGCGGCCTATAGCTGAAGTTTCATATTGTCGAATATATCAACACAAATAATGAATGTTCTCACCCAAACTACACCGCGATGGCTATTATGTACACGCAATTTAATTAGAAAGAGTATAACTATTCCGTAAGACTACACGAATGATGTTGCGGTTTAAACGCGACAAAATGGCTGCAGAATGTTATTTATTTGCGGACTACAGGTGGCTAAATTCAATACATTCAAACGTATTATTGTAGTTCATTTTTATGCTCATTACGATTAAATGCAAATGATGTTATTAATAGGGTGAAGAAGAAAAAACAATCACAAATTTGGCATTCGAATTTCATCACTAAGTAAAAAATAAATTATTTTAGATATAAAATAATGAAAATCTCTGTATATCACCACAGGGATTAACATCTAGTGAGCTATTTTATTTTTTTGTTTACATTTAAATAAAATACACACGAGTCGTTTCTTGGGGTGATTATTGATGCAAAGTGTCATCATATATAAAAAATAGAAGCGAAATATTTCTTATAATATGTTTTCTTGGCATAGCTTTCCATTGTAGCACACACACACAAAATAGCATATTCTACAATATATACAAACATACATAAATACATGGACAAATTTCAAGTGGGAGGGGCTGGACATTCATATTGCTATAATGCAATCATGTGTTTTTTTTCCCCGCTATTTAGCAACCGTGCCAGCTATGGGGAAGTCCCAGTCACTGCTAGCCAGGCACAAAGACGAGACTCAGGAGGCGCTAACGGCTAACGGGGAAGAAGCCAAAAATGGCGACGTGTCGCAGTTTCCCTACGTGGAGTTCACCGGACGGGACAGTGTGACATGTCCTACATGTCAGGGCACGGGTCGCATTCCACGAGGTAAATTTAAAAAAATATATCTTTCCACAAAAGGCCAGTAACCTATCGCTATCTCCCGATATCATTTGTGATACAACACAATAACTAATGCTGAAAGATGAGCATTCACAATTTAACATACAGGTGTCAAAGAGGCGGCCCGGTGGCCAAATCTGGCCCGCCACATCATTTTGTGTGGCCCGAGAAAGCAAATGATGAGTGCCGACTTTCTGTTTTAGGATCAAATTCAAATGAATAATATAGATGTATATTAAATTTCCTGATTTTCCCCCTTTTAAATCATTAATTGTATTTTTTTAATCATTTTTTCTGTGTTTTTAGTTCAAAAACATTTTGTAAAATCTAAAAATATCTAAAAAAAAAGCTAAAATAAACAATGTTTTAGATCTATAAAAAACTGAATATTCAGGGCCTTTAATCCAGTTCATTTAATCCATTTATTACAAAAATATATATAAATATTATATCTAAAAATGGTCCGGGCCACCTGAAATCGAGTTAACGCTAAAGCGGCTCACGAACCAACCAGTCTGACACCATTACTCTAACACCTGATATTTTGACACAATGATCATATACACCACTGTCAGATATTAAAAAAACACAATCGCCTGAACTGGAACAATACTGTTAAATATACAGATGCCATCTTAGTTTACAAAATTTTCCAACACAAACCTCCTCCTCCAATATGTTGTACAATAAATCCAAATAAATCCCCCATGGCTGGCTCTAGAGGTGACTGTTACCTTGCCAATGCTTAACTAGGTCAAGAAAACCAGCTGGTGGCACTGATTCCCTACAGCGACCAACGACTGAGGCCAAGCAGGACGTGAGTTAGAACGCCCCGACCCCACAAATCCATCAAAGCTCCGCCCCTCGGCCAATTGAAACACCCAACAACGCTTTTGTTATAACTTGCAGGAAACTTTACGTGACCACGTCCATTTGCGTATGCCTACTGCTGTCCAGTCTGGCTGTCTTCTTCCTGTTTCCCCGAACCATCGACGTGGACTACGTGGGCGTGAAGTCGGCCTACGTGGCTTACGACCAAGAAAAGAAGATCATCTATCTCAACATTACCGTAAGAGGATTTCAACTTTTGCCTCTCTAGTAGAAACCATAAAACATTGGTGGTCAACAATTAGCGTGTGGGATTTCTCACGGGTTTTGTCACAATTCCAGAATACCCTAAACATTACGAATAATAACTACTACGCCATATCGGTGACCAACATCACGGCCCAAGTGGAGTTCTCCAAGACGGTCATCGGCAAGGCTAAGTTGGAAATCAACAACACCGTCATCGTACCTCTGGAGCAGCGACAGGTTACGCCCAATTTTCTTTTTTAAAAAATGTATCATGATTAAAAAAATAAAAATAAAGACTATTCATAATTAGTTGGTCAGCTTAATGTTGTCCTGCATCTCATAATCGCTTATTTTGGCCGTGTTATGGTCATTTTCGGTTCGTGCTACGTGTTAGCCTATATTGCTAACACATTTCTTCATATCCTGAGCATTGGTCTGGAACTAGCATTCATCGTGAAATAGCGCCCCCAGTCTCCGTGGTGGTCGGATGGTGTAATTACAGTTTAAAATTCTCGATTTTTTTTAATCGATTTTTTATATGATCATTGACAAAAATTATTTACAATAATTATGTCCTAAAATCCTCTGCTTTTGTTTTACAGATTGACTACACAGTCCCCACTGTCATTGCTGACGAAATTAATTCCATGTTGTGAGTAGCCTTTCCTCCATTTTTTGTGTGTGTGTGGATTATGGACTTTAGTTTCACGTGGTGTTTTATTGTTCACAGCAAATTTTGCACACTGCCGAGCATCAAAGTACACAACATGGTGGTCATGATGCAGTAAGTCCAAATATTTAATCATTTTAATGCCGCATTGGCACCACAATAGCCAATGCAGATTAATAATTTAAGTAAATTTATCTGAAGGATATTTTTTCTTGTTTTGTCCAGGATTACTGTGACCACGTCGTATTTTGGACACACCGAGCAGGTGTCCCAGGAGAAGTTCCAGTATGTGGACTGCGGGGGTAATACTACATCGTTACACGGCCACATTCGGGGATTCTAAAGACCACAAAACTAACGTAGTTATTAATAAGAAAGCTCAATTGCTTGATTTGAACTGGATGCCGGCACCCTCGTCTCTCTTTGGTACTTCTTCAAGCGCAATAAATCCTCATATTTTAGCATTGAAGTAAAAAAAATTAAGGGAGAGAGGTACTTTCAGTTTAAAAAGATAATTGTTGGGGTGTTTTCCCCTCATTTATTATTATTTTGATGTGTTTTTTCGATTGCTGTTGTAGTGTTTTGATTTTTTTTAAATAACAATTTAATACAAATGCGATTACAGTAAAATAGTCTTCTAACGAGAATCTGAAATAGTGTAGTCGTGTTTTTAGAGTCACAAGACAATTTTGGAGCTTCATTTTTAACCGTGTTTAACTGCAACATATTTTGTCTTTATTTCAAAACTGAATTTTCTTGTCACTTGTAATATATGTAATTCAATTTAACTGGCTTGTATTATTTTTTGATTAAAGAGGAAAGTTGGAGAATGCAGAAAATTTGATTTTGCACGCAGAAAGGACGAAAATAAAATCATGTTTTGACAATTATGTCTTATTTTGTTTATAGCCCAGGTGGCGCTGTTGACCATCCAATCATTTTACTGAAGATGGTGCTTCAAAATAAGAGTGAATATGTCTGACGTAAAGCAGATTATGTCGATTTATATTATTCCAAATCCACAAAGGATTGTTAATAAGCAATAAAAACAAATTCTCATCCGTCATGAGACATTTTTGTTTGGTAAAACACATATAACACACGTTATTTTGCTTATGGCATTCCATAAAAGTAATACAGCTACAAAATAGCACTATAAATACAAATAGTACAAACTAGATACACCAAAAAACACACTAACCATCCCAAAAAATACTTAAGCACTACACTGCAATGTGAACGGAAACCAAGTACGCATAAATCGTACATTACTCCCTTATTTATTAGATTGTTTTATGCTCCCCGTAGTATTTAAAAGACTCCATGTCCAAGTTATTTCGACAACTTCCTCGACCTAGAAACGGCGCCAGACGTCTCCGGGGTATCGCAGTATATTCGCATCTGTTATACTCATTTCCTGTCCGAAAAACTAACAGTACATAGCTAGAAAATTCACTTTTGACTGTACGTATTTGCACATATAAAACCATTGATTCCATATTTTAACAGGCTTCATTTTCACTATCACTCTTAGTTACAAATAAGTGGCAACTTTTGATGACGTCATCGGTTTCTCAACCCTGATTAAATTGACAGCAAAATTCACACAAATGAGGAAATTATGTCGTGTTTATCATCACCCTCATAAAAATAATCACTAAAATTGTTATTTTTTAGATTTTCTTGAAAACATTTGTTGAATTGAATGATTTTACAGTTATTATACAAGTACAATGCAATTAAAAGCTTTCACTGCGTATTGCACAAATAAAAACAATGATTATTTTAAGAGGGTGATGATATATTTAAAGACACATTTCTACATTAAAAATATGTGTTTAGTGACCTGAAAATGTGACCCACAAACTCCCCCGGCAGGTTATATAGGCTCATAGTTTCCTTCCACTGTGTATTGGCTAATGACTTTTCCATGTGTAAACTCGGGCGATGTACGTGAACTGTTTTTCTACTTGTGACATTCTTCAGAACATCCAGTTAGACTGAAAAACGTTTACTGAATACTGAAAAGTTAAAAGTGGGCTAGGAATGTAATGGCTACAAGTTGAAAATTGGGACATTGAGACAAACAGGGTTTGAACAAGTGTACATTCATATATTTGACATTAAATGAAAAATAATACAGTTGGGAAATCACTCAAGTGAAGTGAACCATCAAATTATGACTTTGATATGAAAAGCTAATGATAAATTCCTAGTTTCATTTGCAAGCCAACGAGCTAATTAAGAAGCTAATTTCCGACGCTAGTACACTTTAGCATGTCACATTAGTCAAAGTTAATTTGAATTTAAACCATAAAACTTCTTGTCAACTTTTTTTTAGAAAAGTGTAACACAATATTAATATCAAATTGCATATAGTTAGAAATATAAGCAAGTTAATGTTTCCGCTAATAAAATTAAACATCAATGCTAACATGGCTAACACGTTAGGTAGGCTACATAATCACTTCTAGTTAAGTTTCTTGAAATTAATCATAACCCCTAAAACAAAGCATTTAAGGTCTTATTATGGTTTATAAATTAATCTTTGCATAGACGTCAAGTAAAAATACCTCCAACTCGGACCCTCCCCGCATGCATGCCACGCCCGCCTCCCCGGCACTGACCTCCCGCTTGACTCCTTGAGTGCTCCCGGGCGTCGGAAGGGGGGAGCTCCATCATTGTTGCGCCTCCATTAGCGGACTTTCCTCACTCCCTTTTCCGTCGATCATGGGCTTGTTGTGGGGACCCGGTCCGGGGGCTTTTGTGCTTGCGGCGTGGTTGTGCGGGTCTTGTTGCTGGGCACGATCGGACGCTCCTCGTGGGGTCGCGTTGGGCTTCGTTTTTGATCCAAAAGCGATTTGTCAGCCACCGTGTGAGCACGCCGGAGTTTGCATCCGCAACGATACTTGTCTCTGCAGTCGTGGATACGAGGGAGAAACCTGCCAGTATGGTAAGAACTGATAAAATAGCTCAACTTTTTTCCACCTGCGAGCTTCATTGTGATGATTTGTTTGGTAAAATGGCGCAACTTTTGCCAGCTGCAAGTCTGATTGTGTTGATTACTGTTTTAAATAAAGTTATACCTCTGCGACAATGTACACTCCTTTCCAAGAGTTTCAAACTATACTTTTATTTTTTAACTTAAATGCATCATTACAATGTTTATTGCACAATTACATCTTTAAATAACATTAATATACATGTTTTAATTACAGATTAAGTGCTAAATTGGATAGTTTACATTTTAAATAAAGTTTTTACGATGAAATGCTGATTTGTTTATTTATTTTTATTTTGTCCAAAACACGACAATGCTATTTTTTAAACTATTGTCACAATTAAAAGCTGCTTAATTTTAACGTTAATAAAGTTTTAGTTGTAGTTTTTTCCCCAGAACGTGACAATTGACGACCATTTTATTTAGTATAATTAGTCATATTTTTTTGCGATATTAGTGGCAGGTAATGAGTTTTAAAAAATGTTTAAATGGTTAACTCTGTCTTTGCCATACATAGCGATAAACTTCCAATCCATTTTTAATTGTTTTAGTCAATTATATAAGTGTAAGTAAAAAAAAAAACCTCAAATTTTTTGGTGTTTTTGCCTAAAAACTTGTCCGTTTGCAGCCAACTGTTTTCCCAAATGCAAGAATGGAGGCTTGTGTCTTCGTCCCGGAAAATGCAGGTGTCCACCCGGCTTTGGTGGGAGATATTGTCACAAAGGTACGGTTTTATCATTAAAAATTGTCAATAAAGTGCAATAATAATTATATTCATCGACTATTTCTGTGCAGTGACGTGTGACGACGGCTGCTGGAACGGAGGCGAATGCAACGCTGTTAACGGCGTAGCTAAATGTATTTGTCCTTCCAGCTGGACGGGCTCTAAATGCCAAGAAGGTTTGTCATTTTTGTCCTTCTTTGTTTTAATGAAGATAAAAAATATATATATTTTATGTTTTTCCCTCCTTTATTAAAATGCTAAAGGTAAATAAATCTAAATATCAAAAATACAAGAGAATATTATAAGTGTGATTGGTTATCTGTCACCATGTTTGACCTGCGAATGGCTGGCGACCAGTTGAGGGTATCGTCCACCTTTTGCCTGAAGTCAGTTGGGGTAGGCTTCGGCACCCCGCGAGCCTGAAAAGGATAAACGCTGTTGAAAATGAATTTTATCTCAAAAATGGTACAATTTCTGCCTTAAAAAATGAAATTCATGGTATAAATTGGTGTTTAATTTCACATTTAGCGACAAATTTAGCTGAATTGGTCCATTTTAAATGATAAATTTGATTCACAATTTGATGTGCTGACTATTTTTGGTCCGAATAATGCCTCAGCTTTATTTTCCATTAGCCATTTGTCCCCAGGGCTGTAAAAACGGGGGGCTTTGCGTGGCCCCTGGAATTTGCAGCTGTCCTGAAGGCTGGTTGGGAGGCGCCTGCCATATTGGTACATTCCCAAAATGTCTCCAAATTCTTAAATAATGACATAAAGCTTTGTTAAAAGCGGATTAAATGTTATTTTTTTATTGTCTTTCCCCATAGCTGAGTGTACTCTACCTTGCCTGAATGGAGGAAAATGTATTTCTCCCAATAAATGCCGCTGCCGATCCTCCTTCTCCGGCCCTCGATGCGAGGAGAGAAAGAAGCGCCACTAGAGCCCAGCGATTGTTTTTATATTAAGCATTTATTCTCTTTAATTTTACTGTTTTAAACTGTACTTTGTGTTATTAAACTGAAATATGTAATCTGCACGCTTGTGTCAATAAACAATAAATTCCAACAACAATGTTTTTGTCGACTAATATGTGAAAATATAGGAAAGTGTGTTGAGTTGGTGAAAAAACAAGTGCAATACACCTACTCACCTCTAGGTGTCATTTGTACTAATAAATCTACATTTAATATATACGTAGACTTTGGGTTTATCTGCTCACATATATTTTGTGTATAATCTTCTTTTACTTCATTATGTGTCACGCTTGATTGACCTAAAAAACACAGAAAAAGATACATTAGTACTTTTCATGGTAAATAATTAAATTTAAAATATTAATAATTCTAGAGGCCCCTTGGTTGTCTCCTTGTGCCCTGTGATTGGCCCCGCCTCTGGCCTGAAGTCAGCTGGGATGGACTCCAGCACCCCCCGCGACCCTAGTGTTTAAAACAATGCAATATTTTTTTCAAAACTGAAATTGTATATGTATTAAGTAAATGGTAGTTATATCATGACAATTGTATTATTTATCATTTTTTAAAATGTTTTAAAAAATATTAAAAGTAAATCAATTAAATTTTTGGGGAAATATTCATGTACAAAAAAATAGGGATTTTTTTTCAATTGAACAAAAATATATTTTATTGTTTGCCCTAATCTGTATTATTATTAAATTATTCATTTATTAGTATTTATTGCCTTTCAGTTTTTTTCAAAATAAAACCCAATAATTGCAATAGGGAAAATTTATAGAAAATACAAAAGCACAAAGGAAGTTGCATTATTTTATCTTATATTGGGAATTTTAATATTGTGGTTACATTTTGCAGAATACAGAAAAAAAATATGAAAAAACTTATTATAAAATGTCTATCCCAGTCAATGGCAGCCCACTACCTAATCAATATTCACCTGTAGGTCGCAGGTAAGGCCCAAGAAGCCCCTCCGACAGTGGCAGTAGTCAGGCAGCACGCAGCGGCCCCCATTCAAGCAACGCCGCCTGCAAACCGCTGTAAGAACAGTAAAAAAATGATTATAATTAATATCTCCACTAAAAAAGAATCCCAATTAAGATGACCACTCACGTCTCTGACACTGAAGCCCCTCCCATCCGCTGGGACAATGGCACGTATTGGGCCCCGCACACTCGCCGCCGTTTTTACATTTTTGCAGACACACGGCTAAGACGGCAACACATAATAAAGGGAAATTATATTTTGCGTAATAATAATAATAATAATGATGCGTAAACATATTTTTGTATCAGTTATAATGATACAACCAATAAATGACACCCCTTTTTGAATAAAAAGGCCACTCCTGATACTACCTAATGTTTTTATTGAGTTTCTAAAGCACTGGTGTCAAAAGTAAGGCCCGGGGGCCAGATGTGGCCCTCTTCGAGAATCCAATGCGGCCCACAGAATTTTTTTTTCCACACAAGTGCGGTGAAACCAGATTTATTTTTGTTATCGTTCCCTAATGCCGTAAATGACCCAAAAAATGCCCTAAAAATCTACAGAAAGCGACCATTCAATACGAAGTGACCAAGAAATTCCTCCAAAACCAATAAGGAAATGATCCCAAATTTCCAGGAAGTGAAAATTGACAATAAATCAAATTTTGACAGCAATTCCTCAGCTTTTCTACCATAATTATATGCAACACCTTTGATATTTGCATGATTCAATATACGTACGAATATGGCATCTGTTTCCTCTCCACCCGGACGCACACGAGCATGTGTTGGGCCCCACGCATTTGCCGTCGTTCAAACACGTGGGTTCGCACACGCCTGCAAAGTCCTCGTGTTATTAGCGTATAAAACGGGTGTGCCGTGAGCGGGCGTGCTCGGGTGCGACTGACCGTTTTGACAGCGTTTCCCAGTGTAGCCTTCGGGACACCAACACACGTTGTTCCTCATGCACTGACCGCCATTCTTACAAGGTGGGCTGCATACAGCTATGGTAGAAAAATGACATTTAACTCACTATGTACACATTTTTTTCATTTTTTTGTGATTTAACCCCATACATTTTAATTTTATTTTTCCTATGTGTGTTTATTAGGATTTTGTATCATAATAAAATAGTATGGTTGAAAGAAAACTTTATTTACAATCACACAATCCATGGTTAAATAATAAACGATTACAATAACGTACAGCAAATTAAACGATTAATGTAGTAATGCTTCATAAAAAATAAAAAAAGCAGTTTTGCTTTTTATATTTCTCACCAATTTGACAGTTCAAACCGTAGAATCCAGTAGGACAAGCGCACGTGTTTGGTTTGATGCAGTTTCCCCCGTTCAGACACACCGGACTGCACTGGGCTGGGCATAAAGACATCATAATAATGCATCTTATTGCAATGATGAGCATTAAAATTGCTGAGAGTCATATTAGTTTGTACCCGAGTTGCAGGTTGGACCATTCCAGCCTGCTTTGCATTTGCACACGTCGGGAGAAACGCACTCGCCGCCGTTTTCGCAGTGCCTGTTACACACCACTGAGATGCACACAAATCATCCATTTTAGTAATAGTAGTAGTACTAGTCATGGTAGTAGTAGTACTAGTCATGGTTGTAGTAGTACTAGTCATAGTAGTAGTAGTGGTAGTAGTCATAGTAGTAGTGGTACTAGTCATAGTAGTACTAGTACTAGTCATAGTAGTAGTATTATTAGTCATAGTAGTAGTAGTACTTGTCATAGTAGCAGTAGTACTAGTCATAGTAGCAGTAGTACTAGTCATATTAGCAGTAGTACTAGTCATAGTAGTAGTAGTACTAGTCATAGTAGTAGTACTTGTAGTATTTATAGTAGTAGTCATAGTAGTAGTATTACTAGTCATGGTGGTAGTACTCATAGTACTCACAGTAGTATTAGTCATAGTGGTAGTACTCATAGTACTCAAAGTAGTACTAGTCATAGTAGTAGTAGTCATAGTAGTAGTAGTAGTAGTCATAGTAGTAGTAGTAGTCATAGTAGTAGTAGTAGTCATAGTAGTAGTAGTAATAGTAGTAGTAGTAGTCATAGTAGTACTAGTCAGAGTAGTAGTAGCAGTCATAGTAGTAGTAGCAGTCATAGTAGTAGTAGCAGTCATAGTAGTAGTAGTAGTAGTCATAGTAGTAGTAGTAGTCATAGTAGTAGTAGTAGTCATAGTAGTAGTAGTAGTCATAGTAGTAGTAGCAGTCATAGTAGTAGTAGTAGTCATAGTAGTAGTAGTAATCATAGTATTGGAAGTACGGAGTGTCTTTATGAAATGACGGTCTCAAATGATTGACGGTAAATGACTTATTCAGTGAATATGATCTGACTGATTTGGCATCTGGGACCCACGTAGCCGTACGGGCACGTGCAAAGATTCCTGTCCACACAGGTGGCTCCGTGTTGACATGGCGGCTCGCAGATCGCTATTGGAAAGAACAAGAAGTGAAAATCGGTGGGAAAAAGTTGGAAATTTGAAAGCGCGTGTGTCACCTTCCTGGCAGGTGGGCCCACCATAGCCGAGGGGGCACTCGCACACGTTGGGGCGCACGCATTTGCCCTGGTTTTTGCAGTCAGGGCGGCACACAGCTACAGTTGAAAAAATATATATAAGTATATATAAATCGCAAAAAGTGTTACATATGGGGAAACGTGACTGTATACGTTTCCTTTCATTGTTTGCCTCTAATACTCCCGAGATTCCTGAAAGGCTTAAATAATAAAATTAAAATAGTCCAATATTTCTTACCTATATGACAGTTGTATCCGGTGTATCCCTGCTTGCAGGTGCACGTGTTGGGCTGTGTACACTCCATGTTTTTACTGCACTGAAACCTGCACACGGCTGGATGACCGCGTGTCAGTTTTTCAAGTCACCGACCACGCGTCTAATTGGCTGCTACCTTTACACGTGACTCCGTCGCCCTCGAACCCGAGCGGGCAACTCCTCCTTTTGGGGAGCTGTCCCTGCGAGGAGGAAGGTGAAGGCGTGGGGATGAGGGTCGGCGTTGTTTCCCAGCTGTAATCAGGCGCGTCATCGGGCTGCAATCGAAGGTTGACACTGGCCACGCCTACAAAAAAAACAAAAACACCTGTTTACTTAACAATTTCCAAGATTTTAGTGTATTTTTTCTAAGTGTGAAAGGACTTAGAAAAAAATCCAAGATTTCTTAAAGGTACGGGTTCGCTTAGCTTATACACGGGTGGTGACTAATAGGCTAGAAAATACAGAAGTTGCCATTTTAGGGTACTCTTTTTAATTTGGGGTAACTTTACTTAGATTTTGGATGACTTCATATAGATTTTCTGGCATTTCTCAGTCATTAATATTATTTATATCTTAGTTGTATCCTCACCTGTTGGAGTGCAAGTAGTCCCATTGCCACGGATACCAGGCGGACAGGCTCCACAGACGAAGCCCACCGCCACGTGCGGGCTCGGGAAGCAGCGAACGCCGGGGTGGCATGGACTCGGGAAGCACGGCGAGACTGGGGGTCTCGGGGGGCCCCGCGTTTTCCAGGTTAGCGGATCCACTCTCCCTCGGGAGGCTGACAAACAGGAAATCAATCAAAAAACTACAAGTACAATAACCAAACGGCACATATTTTGAACATAAGACAAAAATATGGCATTTGCATTAGGCATGCCATGCTTTGCGCCTTATAGTCGTGAAAATACGGTAAGTAAAAATAGACATGCGCACATGTACAGATGACGCCATCGCCGAAGAAACCTGAGGGACAGGCGCCGCAGGAGAAGGAGCCCAGCGAGTTGGCGCAGTCCACGCCCGCGAAACACGGATGCGAGGCACACTCGTCCACGTCCTGGCGACACGTCACCCCTGAGTGTGAGACATGTGCGCATTTTGTCATATAGAGGAAAAATAGAACAATATACACAACATAGATATGTATCAAAATGTTTTTGCCATCTATTTTTGGAACACAAGTGGTTAGTGGCACGGTGCATGTGGCCTGGAGACTGTTTGGATAGGCTCCAGCACCCCCCGCGACCCTAATAATTTTGAATTTCTTTGAAAAAATTCAATAAAGATTTTTTTTCAAATGAAGTAAAAAAGTGGTTACATTGATTGACACATGACACGAAATGATAGAAATATGGTAACAATATGTGGCATGCCTGTCATCCCCGGTGGACAAACACAGGTGAAGCCATTGGGCGCGTCCACGCAGCGCCCGAGTCTGCACGGATTGGGCTTGCAGTCGTCCACGTCCACCTCGCACTGCTGACCTTTGAACCCATCCGGACACGTGCACGCGTAGTCGCCGTTGCTGGGAGGCGGGATCTCATTGCTCACGCAACGCCTGCCATTGGCACAAGCGCATGGGCGCACCCAAATCTGCAACCAATCGATAAAAAAATGTTAAATAAACTCTTTTTGCACATTTATGCAATTTTTTGCACATCTGTGCCACTTTTTTTGCACATTTGTGCCACTTTTTTGCAAATCTGTTACTTATTTGCACATTTGTGCCACGTTTTTGCATATTTGTGCCACTTCTTTGCACATATTTGCCATTTTTGCACATTTGTGCCACTTTTTTGCACATTTGTGCCACTTTTTTGCACATTTGTTCCACTTTTTTCCAAATTTGTGCCATTTTTTTGCACATTTGTGCCACTGTTTTTTGCACATTTGTGCCACTTTTTTTGCACATTTGTGCCACTTTTTTGCACATTTGTACCACTTTTTTTGCACATTTGTGCCACTTTTTGCACATTTATGCTACTTTTTTGCACATTTGGGCTACCTTTTGCACATTAGTGCCACTTTTTTCCATATCTGTGCCACTTTTTGCACATTGTTAACATTAAGCATCATTTTCATTTACCTGTACAGGCTCCGGCGTATAATCGTTCCACACAAAGTTGCTAGTGAGGAGAGGCTGGACGGATATGTTAGTCGCCCGGTCGGGATCTCCCGCAAACTCGGCCACGGCGCGAAAATGCACCACTGCCCGTCCGCATACGCTGTCTCGGCACGGCCCGTCGGACAAATCCACCGAATAGGAGGACAGCGAGACGGTGGCTGGAGACGACTGATCTGGAACAATTTGAAATTTGCCTTATTGCCTTAAAAAAATAAAATAAACATTTTTACATGTTCACCTTGGCTGTGAGTGGTGAGGGTCAAAGAGAGGGTGCAATTTTCCAACGCAGGCAACGATGTCAAGGCCTTCGTTTCTCTTAGACACGGAATGGGAACGGTGGTCTCGATCACCAGCTTGTACAAACTGCCGTCCTCGGATACGAGGCTCGACTCGGGTTTCAGCTGCAAGAAGTTAGAAAAATGTATTTAATTAAAAAAAAAAAAACAGCCACAAAAACCTATTTACTGTATATTTTAGACTATAAATCGCACTGGAGTATAAGTCGCACTGGAGTATAAATCGCACTGGAGCATAAGTCGCACTTGAGTATAAATTGAATTAAAGTCATAGTAAAATGGGAAGAACAGACAAAATAACCAACTGTTAATATAACATTAACATTTTTGGTGGATCACCATAGCCTGAAAAGTAACTAAAAATGAATCAGAGGATTAATTAGGGATTCTTGCTTTAATTATGAACATAAAAATGAAAAAAATAGATTTCTATAAAATTTGCATGTGTAAATTAGAATGCAAATTAATGTGGAAGAATGTTTTAATGCTGAATGCTGTGGAAGACTAGAATTATATAGAATCATTTGAATTTATGCGAAAGATTAATATGTATAAGTGGAAAATAGTAAGCAAGCACAGACACAGAAGACATTGTAGACCTAGTTAAAAAACTGGAGCCACACACAGAAAATCCACAAGAGACTGAGGTTAGATTCCCAAATTCTGGAAAAAATAATGCCTTTCTCAATTTACCCGGATGCCAGCAAAGAACTGCCGACTTTCCACCGAAGCGCTACGGACCTCCGGCACATCCAAGAAGAAGCTGTAGACGGAGCAGTAAATCTGCAAAAGAACGACCTTTATTTCCCCAAAAGTCTAAGCAAACACTGTGAAATTTGAGTTTTAAAGACCAGCGTGCCTTACCCGGTCTCCCAGTCGCAAGTTAAAACCATCCAACTCGATGAGGGACCACGTTCGGACGGTGGTCTCGCGCTTCAGTTCCTCCCGCTGGCCTCCGGGGGAGGCTCGGGTCCAAGCCACCACGTGACCCAGGGAAGCATCGGAGTCGACGGAGAAGCTGCATTTCAGACTCACGCCACCGGGGGTCCGCTCGGGGGTGATTGAGGGTCCCCACGGAGCGGTGGGCTTCTCCGCTGATTGCATGTAAAGACAATAAAAACATTCAATTCAATTTAATTCATTTTAATTCAATTTAATTTAAATCTCCTTTATGCCCCGCCCCCAGCATATCCCATAAGCTCCGCCCTTGCCTTTGACATATAGGCAGCATTATCAGAGCAACTTTTAACATAAAAGTAACATAAAGATGTATTTGTACATTCGTTTGTTGTCACGTTTTGGGATTCTAGCAAGAATTGCAATGTCGACAGAAATTTCATCAAATCAAAAAGTCTAATTTGAATTTTGGTCCGAAACCAAAGAAGGCAAGAATTTGGTCCTGAGATGGAATTGACGACCTAAGAGGTAAAAATCAATCCATCCATGATATTAAATCATCTCACTTTGAAATGTTTTCATTCTTGAAAGAATCAACAAGTGGTCAAAAGTTTAGGAACCCCGACTTTGAACTTGGCAATGGCAATTTAGCTTCAAAAGATGTCGACCTATAAACAACCATTTTTATGTGAGGATAGAATGTTATGACAGAGATAAAGATAAAGCAACACATTTTTAAAACTATTAAAGCCACTTTTAAGACTGACAAAAATTTGGGAAGCTAGAAGTATTACAACAACTATGATGTAATGATTTGGTTAACAAAAACTAACCCTTGTGAGGATATGGGGTGATGATTTAATGTAAACTTCAAAGCTAACTTACTTACCTGACTAAGGAGTTAATTTCTGGTGCCTGTAATTGTTTATTTGAATGAATGTAATCCAGAAATTTATGACGGACTGAAAAACACTATGAATATGAGCCTAGCTAAGGAATCATTTATGCTAGCTTTTTGTATTAGCAAGAACAGTAAAAATTCCATCTTTTTAGCCTAGACAAAGATAAAACAACACATTTTGAAAACCATTAAAACAACCTTCAAGGACGAAAAGCAATTTAAAAAATATAACAACTCGAAAAAAATGCCTGACAACAAATGTTAAAATTCATGGTTTAACTTTGAAGCTAACTCACAGTTCATTTAAATTTATTTCACCAACTAATTTATGGAAAACTATATTTATGAAATGTGAAACCCATTATGAACATCGAGCTACATTCATAGAACTAAAGCTATAGTTAAATATTATGCTTCAGTAAAAATAAATGAAAATACGTCAACATTACCTTCGCTAATTGACTAGCCAACAGCTAGCTAGTCAGTTAGCTCGGCTAAGCTAGGCTACATCGTCGTAACTAATTTAATTAAAACGAACCATGTCAACTTTTAAAAGTACACCTCATAATTATCTTCAAAATAAAACATTTTACCCAAAAATGCTATCAACCTTCGGTGAGGATACTTCCAGAGCGGAGTTCCAATCAACAAAAAAAAAAGGCAACCGAGCCACACAGGTGTACCGTACAAAATGGCAGTTCACCCACCCGTTGGTGGACGTATCGCATGGGGTAGCGCCCAAGCGACGCAAACCACCACAAGTCGGAGCAACGTCCCGACTCCAAACTGCATCGTCCGCCTCCTCGCTCTGCTTTCCACTCGAAAGAAATCCTTCCGTTCTCCTCCACCGTTCGTCGTGGGAAAGCCGGCTCCCCAGCAGGACTGGAGCGTGCGTGGACTGGAAGCTGAGCTTGTCAGGCTCCCCGAGTTCCGAACGCCAGAAGGGGAGGGAGCTTCCAGGCACCTCCGCCGCTACCCAAAATACCCGAAACGGCCACAAAACACACCGGCGCGTGCCCAAACTATACTTCATTTTGAAGTACTACAACTATGTACACTGGTGTCAAAGTGACGGCCCGCGGGCCAAATCTGGCCCACTGCATCATTTTGTGCGGTCCGAGAAAGTAAATCATCAATGCCGACTTTCTGGTTTAGGATTAATTAAAATGAAGAGTATAGATGTATATTAAATTTCCTGATTTTACCCCTTTTAAATCAATAATTGTTATTTTTTATCTTTTTTTCAGTTTTTAGTTCAAACATCATTTAGTAACATCTAAATATATATAAAAAATGATCAAATAAACATTGTTTTAGATCTGTAAAAAACTGAATATTCAGGGTTTTATCTAACATTACACCCTTGATATACAGTGTACTACTAAAGTGACTGGTGTCAAACTCGAGGTTCAGGGGCCGAATCTGGGCCACCAAGTCATTTATAGGGGATCAGTAAATAATAAACAACCATCACATTTCTCTTTAAAATAAACTTCATATTAATGGATTATATTTGATTATTTTCCTCTTTTAATCGTCACTATAGCATATCTCCATCTTTAACTATTTACAGAGCAAGTCATTTTTAGCCATTAAAAATTATGATAAAATGTACCAATTATTTTTATACCCAAAAATTAATAGGGAACTGACCCCAAATGTCCGCCATTGAAAAATAATAGATTTTATGATGTTAGATTTTTGACATTTATTCGGTCATGGCCGTCAATTTCTTTTGACCTGAAACTGTGAATGGACAAATGTTACCACACAAAATTCCTACAAAGTTCAAACACCCAAACAAGAGTTTTCCAAAAAATTGACACCAAAATCCCACATCAGAAATTCCTGGAAAGACTTACCCAATAACCCACATTATTTGCGAGACGCATTCCTACCCGTATAATTGCGTGTTGGTGCTATTCGGGAAGGAAAAGAAAGGCGCCGCCGACATTTAAAACGACCTTGCGATCGTCACGTACACTAAAAAAAAGTTCACTTAAAAAAAATGGACATTTTGCCCTGAATTTGTCCAAAATTGACCTATTTTTTACACATTTTTTTTACCCAAAATCGTGTCCAAATCACTTGATTTTCATCTCCGGATATCTTTGGAATGATTACAATGATGTCATCCATTAATTTAATAAATTAAAACATTGTGCCAGGAAAACTGCCTAAAAACTTCTTTTAAAAAAACGTAGAAATTCTCCAAACCGATTTGACGAAAAACGACCAAATTGTCCAAAAAAAATTGGACGTCAATCGAGCAATTGAGTTTATTATACATGTCTAAAAGACATTAAATGGGACAAAGTAGATGATCAAACTCCTATAAATGAATCGATTCATCCGGCAGGGCGCTGACATCACACCACGTGGCGTCCAATCACGTCACGGCTCTCCTCAAAAGTGCTCCTCACGCATCCAGCGCAGCTCACATCTCCGCCGTTTGTCTTCATCGCCAATCCGCCGCGACCGCTCTTCATCTACACCAGTGCAGCCTTTCTGATGGGGTGAGTTCCACTTTTTGTGTGGCTTTTTTTCGGGGTACTTACATTCCCGAAAAGCTCAAATAGGATTCAATTCATGGCGAGTTATTGGGGAGCGACTGTAACAAAATACGTTAATTAGTGGGCTACAATACGCTTTTATGCCAAATATGAATTAATTTTTCACAATGACCTTGAACAAAATTAGGGGTCGACTAATTAATGTAAGGGGGTCAGACTCGGGTTGGTTCGCGAGCCGCAATAATGTCAACTCGATTTCACGTGGGACCATTTTAGATGTAATATTTAGATTATTTTTTTTATAAATGGATTAAAAGAACTGGATTAAAAGTCCTGAATATTCAGTTTTTTATAGATCTAAAACAATGTTTATTTTAGATTTTTTTCTTAGTAAGGGAAAATCTCTTTTAATGATTATGTTCTATATTAAAGTAGAAAATAGAAAATATTTTTATATATTTTTAGATTTGACAAAATGATTTTTGAACTAAAAACACCAAGAAAAACATGGATGAAAATGTGCAGGGGGCGGAGCTAGAAGTAGGGGAGATGAAGATGCTGAGGTTGATTGGCCGTGGCGAACCCTCACGGGACGAGTTGAACGTTGTCAGGGTGCGGTCTTTCAAAAACAAAATATTTACATTTCAATACATAACACATTGAAACTTGTCCTAAATGAGATGGTGACCTTTGACCTTTTCATGAAACACATCAGTGGCACATTCGGGTTTAATGTCAACTTGATTTCATGTGGGGTGGACCATTTTAGATATAATATTTAGATTTTTTTTTTAAATTGATTAAAAAAAACTGTATTGAAAGCCCTGAATATTCTGTTTTTTATAGATCTAAAATAATGTTTATTTTAGCTTTTTTTAATATATTTTTAGATTTTACAAAATGATTTTAGAACTAAAAACACAAAAAAAAATGGATTAAAAAATGACAATTATTGATTTAAAAGGGGGAAAATCTGAAAATTTAATATACATCTATACTCTTCATTTTAATTTCATCCAAAAAACAGAAAGTCGGCACTCATGATTTACTTTCCCAGGCCGCACAAAATGATGCGGCGGGCCAGATTTGGCCCCCGGGCCGCCACTTTGACATGTAACATTTTGATTTTGCCAAAAAAGGACATATTGGACTACAAATATCACTAAAAACCCCATTTAAAAAATGATAACATCCGCCAAGCTAGCTAACCACAATGCACTTTCGACTGGTCACCTTTCCATGGTGTTCTAATAAAGAACGGTCGCCATCGTCCAATCCGCTATTGACGTCAACGAAGCGGTCACGGTGGTCTGGCGCCACCGCGTCGAAGAATCTTCCCCAAAATACTTGAAAGAGTCGTTTGTGCCTTCATCGACATCTGCTTGTTGGGTCGAGTTGGCGATTTCCACGCTGGTTTTCCGCCGGAACGGCGGCGGAAGCAGCTGACGGTCTCATGGCGAGAACGCCGATGCGGTCGCTTCTTACATCTGACTCGTAGTTTGTCCAAAAATAATAAAAAAAACGCCATAGTCACCGTTACGCCTCGGGTCGGGAATTATTTTTATTTATTTTTTCAAATTTGATCATGTAACACTTCAGGACAAACTTGGCCTTGTTTCTGTCGAGGGGGTCGAAAATTATTCAAAACGTTGGTTTAAAATGTCGTGTCGGATTATAAATGGATACGGTTGTCAAAAAGTAGCGAATTATTGAAACTATAATGTGAGATTTCTATGTAATATTTGATTATTTCTTTGTTTTGGAGCTAGCACCAGTTAGCTGAAATTTGCTGACTCATGCTAGCTTGCTATTTAGTTGGCTGTCATTAGCAGCGCTAGCTAGGGCTTGACCTAATTCAATTTGTTAACATATTTTAAGCATTTTTTGTCTTACTACTTCCCAATGCTAATTTTTATTTTATAATACTATTTTTTTTATTTTTGTACCGGTACTGCAATCAAAGCTGTTTTTGGTATCTTTATGACACTAAAAATCAACAAAAAATCCCCAGAATCCACTAAATGCATCAGAACGTCATCGAAATTCAACAAAAAGTGACTATGAGTGCCATAAAATCATCAGAAAGTGAACAAAAAATAAATTTAGTGCAGTTTTGATACCAAAAAAATCACACAAAAAATAAATTTTTTCATCAACTCTATTTTCGGTCATTATTTTGGACAAAAACTTGATTGACTTGCTCCAAAATGAACAGGATTTAACTCCCAAAATCCAAATAAAGTACATTTTTCGAAGAAAAAAAAAGAATATAAATGTCTCAAAACTTGATTAAATTGCCCCAAAATCAACAAGATTTGAAGCCCAAAATCCATATAAAGCATTTCTTTTTTTAAATAGACCGTAAATGCTTCAAAACGTGGAGAAAATGACCCAAAATCGAGCAAAAATTAACAAAAAGTTACCCTAAAATCACCAAAATGGGGTTCCCAATCAACCAATCATGTTACAAATCACTGCTCTGTGTCCTAATTGGACCAAATCCCACCCTAATGATTCCGTCCACTGCTTTTTCTGTCCTCAGATTTGGGGAAAGAGACAACATGTCTGCTCGTCACAACCACGAGGTGAGACGAACGACGATAACAAGTGGGTGGGCCTTCATTAGCGAGCATGCTAATGCTAACATCTTCTTTAACCAGATGAGTGCGATGGTGAGGGTCTCGCACCTCCCCCTGGTCCGCTCGGCACTGCAGTCGGTGACCTCGGTGTACTCGGAGGCCAAGTGTCGCTACCCCCTGCTGGGCCTGGTGGGAGACGTGGCCGAGGTGGGGGTCCGGAACGCCTCCATGGCGGCCTTGAGCGGAGCCACGCCCCTCATGCAAACCCTCCGGCCTCAGAGTGAGTAATTGTAGTATTGAAGATTGGCTTTGCGCGCTACTTCCTGGTTTTGGACTTGACGCTCTTTGTGGTTTTTAGTCGAAGTGGCCAACAGTTTTGCTTTGGTGGGTCTGGACCAGCTGGAGAGGACATTTCCCATCTTGCACCAGTCCACTGATGAGGTCGGTATCGGCCAGTTTATTCGCAGGGTTTTGTCGAGACTCGGTTGTCGCCCCATCCAAGATGGATGAATAGGCCGTAAAGGCCCATTCAAGACCTTGATAAAATCTTTTTAAAACATTGCTTGTGCAGAAAAAAAACATTTTAATGTCAAACCATCGACTTCATGTGGGCCGGACCATTTTAGATATAATATTTAGATTTTTTTTTTTTATAAATGGATTAAAAGAACTGGATAAAATGTCCTGAGTATTTAGTTTTTTTATAGATCTAAAACAATGGTTATTTGAGGTTTTTTTTTACATATTTTTAGATTTTACAAACTTATTTTTAAACTAAAAACAGAAAAAATGATTAAAAAATTACAATTATTGATTAAAGTGGAAAATAGCCAATATTTTGATATATTTTTAGATTTGACAAAATGATTTTTGAACTAAAAACAGAAAAAATGGATTAAAAATTTACAGTTATTTATTTAAAAGGGGCAAAATCAGGAAATGTAATATACATCTATACTCTACATTTAAATTTGATCCTAAAACAGAAAGTCAGCACTCATAATTTACTTTCCTGGGCCACACAAAATGATGCGGCGGGCCAGATTTGGCCCCTGCGCCGCCACTTTGACATCTGTGACTTAGATGTAAAAATTTGCCGACTTGCATTTACCATGACATCATCGTCCATTCTACTCCCCCAGGTGGTGGGTCACCTGAAGGACGCCTTCTTCCTAACTCTGGACGACGTACAGTTGTGGATGGTGGACGGTCTGGACGGCGCCATGGACCAGATGGAGCGCCTGACTCATGCCGGTTGGACGGTGGTCAGGCAGCTTCAGGACACACAGGTGGGACGCGCTGCCTCATCGGGTCTGGACGACGTCCTCAACCGCCTGGAGAACGCTACCGCTTACTACCTACCGCTGCCACCCACTCTGCGTAAGCTCAAATCGGCCATTTTAGTCCGACGGTTCTCGGCGTGGACCCTCTGTAAAAATCTGTATGACCTTAAGGTCGCGAGTGGGAGATGCGAGTTTTGGAATACGAGGACGAAGACGACGATGACGAGCCTAGCGTGTGGACCAGGGTCCGCAGTCTTCTCCTTAGCATTAGCCTGCAGCTTTACCATCGCTTGGCTAAAGTCCAAGACCAGCTGAGGGATGCGTCCAGAGCCCTGGGGGACGCCGTCCGAGTGGTAAAGTCATGCTAGTTAGCCAAAACCGCGTCAAAAACTGCAAATATTCAAAGAAGGTGACGATGGAAATAACATTTTCCTCGTAGACGGGAGTTGGTGCAGTCCTGGATCTCCTTGGGGACCTCATGCAGTACCTTCAGAGACTGCTGGTGGCGCTGGTGTACCGCACCGAGAGCCTGAGGGAGCTGGGTCTGGGCCAGATTCGGGATCAGGCCACCATGCTGGTGGAGATGCGTCCGGTGCAACAGATCCGGGAGCTTCCGATTCAGGTCCAGCAGCAACTGAAGGATCTTCGGGAACTTTCGAAAATCCTCCTGCAGCTGATGGTCAACGCCACGCCGCTCTACAAAATGGTGGGAGCGCTAAACACTGTCTGATGATTGTTAAATGGTGCTAGGACGTTTGGTCGCCGGTCTTTTGGTCGCCGGTCAAATGGTGACAGAGAGTTTATTGTTGAAAACATCTCTCAAAATTATATTCATGAGAGAGTTTAATATCTAAGAGAGAGAGAGTTTAAGATCTAAGTACTGTTTAATATCAAAGTACTGTTGAGAACAGTAGATATTTAGATATTAAACTGTCTCATGAATATAATTTTGAGATTTGGTTTCTACAGTACTTCAATATTAAACAGTACTTGGATATTAAACAGTACTTGGATATTAAACAGAACTTAGATATTAAACAGTACTTAGCTATTAAACACTACTTAGCTATTAAACAGTACTTAGTTATTAAACAGTACTTATATATTAAACAGTACTTAGATATTAAACAGTACTTAGATATTAAACACTACTGAGATATTAAACAGTACTTAGATATTAAACAGTACTTGGATATTAAACAGTACTTGGATATTAAACAGAACTTAGATATTAAACAGTACTTAGATATTAAACAGTACTTAGCTATTAAACACTACTTAGCTATTAAACAGTACTTAGATATTAAACAGTACTTAGATATCAAACAGTACTTAGATATCAAACAGTGCTTAGATATTAAACAGTACTTAGATATTAAACAGTACTTAGATATTAAACAGTACTTGGATATTAAACCCTACTTGGATATTAAACAGTACTTGGATATTAAACAGTACTTCGATATTAAACAGTACTTAGATACTAAACAGAACTTAGATTGTAATATCAAACTCTCTCTTAGATATTAAACAGTACTTAGATATTAAACAGGTGACCAAAAGACCAGCGACCAAACGTCCAGTCACATTGTTTTGAATGAGTTTCGATCAAGTATGTCCGCCCCCTCTTTGTCGCCATTAGCTTCAACAGCCGTCCGCCAAAGACGTGGACGACTTCCTGAGCCAGGATGACTTCCGCGCCGAGGGTTCGTCCCGCCGCAACTCGGCCAACAACCTCTTCCTGAAGGCCATGGACGGACGACCCCGCCGCCGCAAGAGTCTCTTCTCCAGGGCCCTGCGTAGCCCAGGGCCCGAGCCCGCCCCCTCCGCCGGTCGGCGCTCCAGCCTGAAGCAGGACTCGGAGGCGGAAGGCTTGCCGGCCCCCGCCGACGGCGCCGGGGCACGGCGCCCCTCGGCGGCCGAGCTCCTCCTCTCCCCGCTTAAGCAGTTTGTGTCTCAGAGCCAAAGGGCCTTCGAGTACCTCAACCCCACGGAAGATTCCATCGGCGGCGGGAGCGACTGAACCGGGTTCAATCCCCTCCGTCGCATTGCGAGCCGACCAGAACCGTCGTCAAAGTCAATTAAGCTCCGCCCCCAACTTCCCCATTCTATTTGGTCTAACTTGAACGCCAAGTGGTGTTTTGTCAATGGTTGTTAGGTGACAGGTTATTGGCTAGAGGGAAGTTTTGGGGATGGTCTGTCTGTGTTTTGGAAATGCTTCAATAAAGCTTGTTTTAGGCATACTATTAGGTGTGTGTATATGTGTGTGTGAGTATGTGTGTATAGGTGTATATGTGTGTGTATATTTGTGTGTATGTGTGTGTATATGTGTGTCTACATGTGTATATGTGTGTATGTGTGTATGTGTGTACATGTGTGTATATGTGTATATGTGTGTATATGTGTGTATATGTGTGTGTATGTGTGTATATGTGTGTATATGTGTGTATGTGTGTACATGTGTATATGTGTGTACATGTGTATATGTGTGTATATGTGTGTGTATGTGTGTATATGTGTGTATATGTGTGTATACGTGTGTATGTGTGTATATGTGTTTATACGTGTGTATGTGTGTATGTGTGTATACGTGTGTAAGTGTGTGTATGTATGTGTGTGTATACGTGTGTATATGTGTGTATATGTGTGTATATGTGTGTATATGCGTGTGTATATGTGTGTTTATATGTTTGTGATGACAGCAAGATGGCAGCTTGTATTTTTTTTAATTTTTTGATCCTAGTGAAGGATTCTAAAAGTAATTAAAAGCAAATATATTACATATTTCCAATTTTTAAAAGTATTAAGTATTACATTCTAAAAATCACCATAACATGGCAGAGGATGCGACGACATCAAAATATTTCCGACTTCATTAACTTCGGCTCTAGGTTTACGTTTGAATATTTTTCTTACAATTTGCTGGAATGGTACACACCAGCAGGGGGCGATCTCAATTCTGACGGCCACTAAGAACAGAAGTGACGATGGAGAAGACACCCGGGTTGGACTCCCGCGGGGGCTCCGGCGACCTCCGACGAAACACGTTCAAGATGGAACCTAGGCCTCCTTCATCCTCACTAGAGTCGCTGACATCCACAAATAAACATACTGTATTTTTTTTCGCTCTTTTGGTCACTTTTTCTACCTTTTTACTATTTCTGCCACTTACATTTCTTCCTGGCCGTCCTTCTTGAAGGACGTGGGTCTCGCACAAACGTCACACTTCCTCCCGACACTTTTGAAACACGACCTACAAAAAACACCTCCACGCAAAAAACAGAAAACTAAAAACCCAGCAACATCACCCAACCCAGCCGCCATCTTACCTGGGCACCGCTGGACATCACAGACGAAGGCACCAAACCCCGCCCACTCGCCACAGGTCACGCAAACGTCTGTTCCCGCCGGTAGCCTGACGACAACACGACATTTGATTGACAGCTTGAGCTATGGCGGACATTTATTAGGATGTACCGGAGACAGCCGAAGAGCTTGGCTCTTTCTGGAGGTTGTTTCTTAGCCGTGGCGCTCAGCACGGCTCTTCCCGCCGCCCGCCGCTCGTCCAGGATGTGTTGGCGAAGGAAGTGGATACGCGCCTGGGGGGTGAAGAAAAACATGGCGTTAAACAGAGAAAAACATGGACGTTACGGTCAAAATCACCAAGAACCCCTTTCTTCATTCTTGAGTTATCTAAAAAAAATTGACCTATGTGACCTTTGACCTCATCCTCATGACCCCAAAATAAATATTTTGTTTCATATTGTTAGGTTCATTAATTAAATAAGTCTCTGTATTGGGTTTTAAATTATCGCAAAACTATTTTATAACCTTTGTGACCTTTGACCCCTGACCTCATGACCCCAAAATTAAATCACCACTTCCACTTCATATTATAAACATATGTTAAACATTTAATTAGTCTCTGTATTGATGTTGAAATTATCACCTAATTTTTTTTCTGAACTTTGTGACCTTTGACCTTTGACCTCATGACCCCAAAATTAAATCACATCTTCAATTTCATATTACAAACATATGCTTTAAGTTTGATAACACTCCATCAATTTGTTTTTGGGTTATTGCGAAATTCCTGATCTCATCAGTGACCTTTGACCTCATGAACCCAAAATTTACATCATCATAATTATTTACCCTTCATATCACAAAATATTATATTATATTATGATTCACTAATAATTTCTTTGTTCTTGAGTTACCAGACAATTCCGGGTCTGTCCTCTCTGACCTTTGACCTCATGACCCACAAATGGCATCCCATTTTCTATTGATATTCATAAATATTATTATATATATATGGTTTCTTTTACCTTCTCAGTTTCAGGGTAGAAATACGCACAGATGAGGCGACGCGATCGCAGCACCATCCCTCTCCCTAGCGCCACCATCAGCGTCAAGCCCAGCAGGAAGCCTGAAAGCGGAACATCTCGGGGGTCACTTGAGGGTCACTTGGGGGGTCATCACCCGCCCTTCCGTCCCACCTAAAGCAAAGTTAGTGGCGTCGTCGGGTTCGGACGGCGTGAAGAGACACTGCTTGCTGATGACCGTGACGTTTCCCGCTTGCAGGACGTTGAAGGACGCCGCCAGGTCGCGCATGATGTCGGCCAGGTAGCCCAAACCGCTCACCTGGACGGACACAGTTACGGGGGCTATGGGGGTCACATGATTGCCAGAATTTAATATTAAAAAGGATGACATTTAAGTGAATTAAAAGTGCTGCATATAGTTTTAGGGTTATGGTTTGGTTAAATGTGTTTTTGTGTCTGTTTTTCTTTATTGTTGACACTGAATTTAGTAGATGTTAGCTTGTTTGTAGTAGCATGGAATGTTAGCATGTAATAAAAGAGAATTATGAAGGTATTTTTGTGTTAAATGTGCTTTTGTGTCCATTTTTCTCTATTGTTTACATTCTTAATTTAGTATTTATTAGCTTGTATAAAGTAGCATGGAATGTTAGCATATTAATTACAAAGTTATAGTTATTTTAAATGTGCTTTTGTGTCTGTTCTTCTCTATTGTTTACACTTAATTTAGTAGCTGTTAGCTTGTTTACAGTAGCATGGAATGCTAGCATCTAATAAAAGAGAATTACAAAGGTATTGTTGTGTTAAATTTGCTTTTGTATCTGTTTTTCTCTATTGTTTACTCTCCTAATTTAGTAGCTGTTAGCTTGTTTGTAATAGCTTGGAATGTTAGCATCTTATCAAAGATGATTGGCAGGGGTATAGCTGTGTTAAATGCGTGCTTATTTGGAACTTTGTGTTAAATAAACTTGTCAGTCAAGTCAAATTGTCAAATTTTGCCCACCTCGGGCTGTGACGCCCCCCTGGACCAGGCGGTGGACCTGATCCAGAAGCCAGAAGACTAGGTAGTCTACGCAGATTAGAACCGCTGACATGGTTGCATGTCTAAGCACCCAAACCACGCCCATTAGGACCGCCCGACGTTCTCTATTTGTTGGCCGTAGAGCCACTGAAACAGTGAAAATACAGGAAGTGATTGGTAAAAAGTGGTAAACAGAACGTGAAAGACACAAAATGGCAGACAAGAAAGGTTGGTCAGAAAGTGGTAGCAATAAGATAGCATGACTCGGCTATCGTTGACTCACTTGGCTTAATGTAGAGGCGGGACTCCTTGCGTGTGATTGGCAGGACGGATTCCCCGCCCTCTGAAGTCACCTGACGTTCCACTTGTAAAAACTGCGCGCTGATGTAAACGTTGTCGAAATTCAAGCGTGTCAAGTATCTGCGCTGGTACATAAACGCCCTGAATTTACACATTAGCAACCGTTAGCGAGCGTTAGTGCTAAAAACAAAAGGATAGGGACGATGGCGGTCACCTGACAAGGGAGCAGCCGAGGACCAGGAGCCCCGCCCACACTAGCGGTCCTCTGAGCTCGTGGAAGATTTTGAAGTCTTTGGTTAGCCCCTCCAGGATGAGTTGGCCCGTTTCGTGAGGCGAGCGGCTAATGTTAGCTTCCGCCTCAAAGTTGGCTGATATCGACAGGTTGAACTCGAAGTGGCTTTTCATTTTCCGGAAAGCGGACACGGCGGCTAAAAAAAAAGTGGGATGGTCAAATTAGGGAATCGAACACGGGTGTCCAAACTCGTACACGGTCCAACGGCGGGCCCGAAAATGTTTGGTATTGGGTCAAATGTATTTTTTTTTATTTTTTAGGTTGCTTGATTATAATAAAAGTCATGATTTAAAAAATGTAATTAATTTAAAATAAATTAAACTAAAATAAGACATTTTTTCTTTTTTTTAAATTAGAAAATATTAGGAAATAAAAAGTGACTAGTGACAATTTTTGTAAAATTAAACATGTAAATAAAATAATCATTGGAAGCCATCTTTGTATTTTAACTAAATAGCAGCCATAAAAAATCAATAAAAAATGTAAATATACAAATATATTAAATATTAAAAGGATAATAATTCGAAAAATAATTACTGTCTTTTAAAAAAATTATAAAATCCTGAGAAGTGAACACAAACGGAAGATTAAAGGCCAAATATTTCCATAAACAACAAATTGCTAGCAAGACACTGGAATTTGGACCCAAAATGGCGGCTTGACAAACTTACGCTCAGCCAGATGCTCCTTTAGCTTAGCGGAAATGTACCCTGGGATAATGCAGAACAGCTTGGCAACTGAAAAACACCAAGCAACACATCTTTGACATGGGCGACCATTCAAGCGACCTATCCATAAGCCTGCCACCATAACAAATTTTAGGAAAAAACAAGAGTCCATTTTGAGGCGAGACGCACCATCAGCAATTTTGCAAAGCCCTTTGACCAGGCTGACGATCTCGCAGAGGATTTTGATTTCCCCCAGCTTTTCTTCGCAGTCGGCTTTGGCCCGATCAAAGACGTCGTAACACTTCCTGGCCGGGGCGCCCATTTTGTCGTTGCAGACGTTCCCGATGTTCTCCAGGAAGTGAAGGACGTTCCTCAGAGTGCGAGCTAACATGGTGGGAGGGGCGGTCATAGAGAAAAACATTAATACTATTTTTGTTCTCATAATACACTTGTTATCGGCCATTTATGGACCAAAACCACACAAAAATCACCATATACTCGCATATAAGTCGACAAACTACGGCCCGCGGGCCACATACGGCCCATTAGGCTTTTGAATGTAATTTTAATATTTCTTAATACATTCCTTTTGACTTGACTTTGTACTTTATACTACTTTTTACTTGAATGATGAGTATGTTAATACTTTTAAAACGTTTTTTCTGTTTATGTTTCGTATGTACTGTTAACGGATGCACTTTTTTATATGTATCATATTTTGTGCTGTCCACTCTTATTGTTTTCTCGGGTTTTACAGCCACACTATATTTATTTAAATGACATTTTATTATTTCTTAATACATTCCTTTTTACTTGACTTTGTACTTTATACTTTTTACTTTAATGATGAGTGATGAGTATGTTAATACATGAGTCCTCTTTTTCTGTTTATATTTCATATGTACTGTTAACGGATGCACTTTTTTATATGTATCCTATCTTGTCCTGACCCCGCCCATCTGTCACATTTCTAAAGTCAATGTGGCCCCCGGGCCCAAAAACTTTGCCAACCCATGGTATATATATATAGACCCGATTTCTCACCTACATGGCGGATGCCGTCGCTAATGGCGCCGAACAGCTTGTTGACTCTGTTGGCCACGGCAGCGGCGTTCCTGCCAATTTGTTTGATGTGATCCACAGCAGCTAAAAAAAACAAAAAGCCGCGCCTTATAATCCGCTAAACCACCCCACCAGAGGGCGTGTCTTACCCTGAAGGGGCGCGGCTGCGTTCTTTATCAGCTGCCGCGTTTGATTGGCCGCCAACTCAGCGCCGCACATCAGACTCGAAGCAGCACGCTCGGAATTCTCCAACGTGTTGGCCACTGGACCGGACATGAGGACGGACGTGCTCACCAACAACAGGAAGTTGCGGCCATTGGCTGCAGGTGCAAGTGGTCACGAATGGGCGGTGCCAGGTGGGTGGCTAGGTCATGTGACTTACATGAACACAGCGAGGGTAACATGATCATGACGGCGGCACGCACACCGATGGACGTCCCCATACCGAAGGCCGCCAGAGTAGCCACGGCTAGCGTGCTGTACACGCAAGTCCACAGTGGCGCCCCCTTGAGGACGAGCAGCATAACGCCGTAGGTTGCTGCTAATGCGAGGCCGGCGAGGAAGGCTAGCAGGTTCCGTAACGCCGCGCAAATGTCGATTCGTAACTTTCTGCGAAGACGGATGTCCAACGACCAGGAAGAGCGCGACCTTGGGTGAAAATAAATAGAAAATAATTTAAAACAAAACCTTGATATAAGAGTTTTCTTCATTCCATTGCAGGCTCATAACTAAACAAAATCAAATTGGAGGATTGAATGGAATTGTTTTTATATTTATAAACAATAAATGTAATATTCCAAATTGAGTGACAGAAAGTTTAAAATTAAAAAATGTGAATATTTTTTTTGGTTTAATTAATTATTATTATTATTTTATTTTATTTTATTATTATTATTTGCCAATTTCGTCACACGCAGCGTCAATAATGATGACAAAGCCTATGTATTATTTTTTAATTCAAATTAATATACTTGATTTTTTTGATAAATTTGAACATTTAGTGTACAATAAAATTAGCTAAAATGTTTTATTCTTTAACTAGGAGACTTAAACAGACATTTTAAATCCACAAAAACTTAAAATTAATTGTCAGATGAAATAATAAAAATGAAAATATTAAATTTTCGACCTTCGCCGCCGCCACGTTGACCACTGACTTCCTATCGACGACTGACCAGCCATTTTTAAAATTATTATTATTATTTATTTATTTTTGCATACAGTCACGATTTTTTGCAGCAAACAACAAATTACACGTCACTTTGATCACCTTAGGCGCTCACGTATGACGTCATAGCGTCACACAGTGCTTTGATTCTTTCAAATCTCTCCCAAATCGACCAAAACTCTGCATGATGGTCGCAAATATCCATAATAATCATCATGACTCGTGACGAACAACCTCGCAGCAGTGAGTTTTTTCAAAAGTTTTAACATTGTCTTATTCCTTAACACCCTCTGGTGGCGTAAATCTGTCTTGCAGCATTGGAGCAATTGATTAAACGCTGCCTCCCACGCGTTTGCCAGCAGTTCCTCCTCAGCCAATCAGATGAAGTGAGGTTAGCCTACGTCATCATCAGGGGCCTCTTTGGAGCACTGAGTGGCTCGGGTAAGAAAAGTTCAGTAACGTGTTGAAAACTGTCGTAACTCACTGGCTGCCACTGACGGAGATGGACGTCCGCTCTATTTTACATTATTTTTGTACAAATAAATTGGACGTCCATCTCCGTCAGTGTTACTGAAATGTAATCATCCATGTCAGTAATGTTCCTGGCCATCGCACCGGGCCTGCCGCTGAACTACGACCTCAAGGTGATGACAGGAAGCATTTTAACAGGTAAGAAAATGGGCGTTTTGATTATTCATGTTTATAATACAATGTAAACATTTTTTTAAAACTTTTTTTTATCAATAGCACCATTCATATTTCCAAACACCAATCTTTAGGAGCACAATTTTGTTAAACAATTGCCCATTTTTTAATGTTCTTATTATTATGTATTAGTATTTATTATTGTTTATCTATTTTACTAAGGGTTAGTGTCTTTACTATTGTTTATTTATTATTGGGTTAGGGTGTGTTTAAATACAAAATGGTTAGCATTAGGGTCTTTACTATTGTTTATTTATTATTGTTTAATATTTTTACTATTGTTTAATTATTGCTTAATATTATTTACTATTGTTTACTATTATTTATTATTTACTATTATACTTACTATTATTTATTATTATTTACTATTACTGTTGTTTATTAATATTTACTATGCATTATGGTGGATTATTATTTATTATTTTTAATGTTTTTATGATGTATAATTATTATCATCATAATGCTTTTTCTTATTATTATAATTATCTTTTTTTTTTTTTTTTACAAAAACATTTTTTGGGTAGTTTTGTTTTTTTGCAAGCATGATTTTGATCCCATAGACACCCACCTGTCTCTTGTTGTGGGCGTGTCCAGGCCTATGTCTTTTAGGCGGGGCCTCATCATCGACCTTCCGCTGCGCCATCCTGTTGATGTTTCCCAGCATGCTCGGCTCCCGCGGACGCGCCTTCCTGCTGCTGCTCGTCCTGTCGGCCCTCTACTCGGGTATGAATAGGAATACTCACTTACTTTGAATATGGCAGATTATTAACCCTAACCTTGTTTGATTGACAGGTCCGGTGTCCAACATTCAGCGCAACGTTGAGTCGGCGGCGGCGTCTCTTTCTTGCAATTTGGACCTTCAAGTCAAAAACGCCAAATTGCTGTGGAAGGACGCCGTGGAACCCTTTCGGAAAGTGGCGGAGGGAGTCGTCGTAAGTTTGGGTTTTAGGCTTTTTGTGTTTTTGGTCCCAAATAGTAGCTCATAACTGCCATTCTCTCGGAGTCCAGGAGGGGGAGACACAGTTCAAATCGGACGCCGGCAACAACGACCGCGTTTTCGACGGCATCCGTAAAGAAGTGTTCTCCGAGGACGGAAACGGGAGCAGTACGCAGGAACGTTTTACTTTGAAAACCCTGAGTCGCTGCGAAGGTGAGGCTTCCTGGGGTGGTCAAACTGTGGCATGAGGGCCCATATTTGGTCCGTCGTAGCATTTTGCGCGGCCCAAAACCACGTTTATTGTGCTTTTGCGCTGAAATTTTTTTTTGTTGTGTTTTTGGCAGATTTGGTGAACCAAGGCATCCAATCGTGTCGCGATTGGTTCGCCGACAAGTACAACGAGTGTCTGAATCAGATCAAAGTGCCGTACATCATGCACGCACTTTGCTTTCCCATGAAGTTCAATTTCCTCTGCGACATTGTTCGAGGTGAAATTAAAATCAAGAGTATAGCTCAGACATGGGGCAAACTACGGCCTGCGGGCCACATGCGGCCCGCTAGGCTTTTTATTCCGGCCCGCCGACAATGTCCAAATGTTTTTTTTTCTCCCCAAGATGGCGCCGTCACGCAGAAGCCAGTGGCAGTAGCTCTGTCCACTCTTATTTGTTTTTTTGTGTTTTTCAGCCCATCTATCTTTTTTTTAAATGACATTTTAATATTTCTTAATACATTCCTTTTGACTTAATTTTGTACTTTAGACTTTTGACTTTAATGATGAGTGATGAGTATGTTAATACTTTAGTCCTTTTTTCCTGTTTATGTTTCATATGTACTGTTAACGGATGCACTTTTTTATATGTATCGTAACTTGTGCTGACCCCGCCCATTATGTCATATTTTTAAAGTCAATGTGGCCCACCGGGCACTCAATGAGTTAACAATGTTTTTTTTTTGTTACTAGTGATGACCGGCTGGTGCGAGGAAAACATTCCCGTGGAGAAAAACTTTGGTCAACTCTACGATAAACTCAACAATTCGGTAGATCTTCTCCGGACGCAATTCACCAGCAAGCTGGTTGTCAAGGTCAGTCTGGCAATCCTACTTCTTCTTCTTCTTCTTTCCTGACGCCATTGTGTGTCCAACAGGAGAAAAAGACACAGTTGCCGTTGGACGGCCAAATCCTGGACGGCGACTTTGAGCGTGAGATCCAAGCTTCCATCCAAAAACTGGAGGCTCGTACGAGTCAAGTCGTCGGCATTCTTCGCCTCATTATGTCTTTCACTTTCATTTCTGTCTTCACTCAGTAAGCATATTTCATTCTTTTCTTCACCCAATTTATCATTTTTATTATTATTGTTATATATATATATATTTTTTTTAGGTCGCTGGGGTATGTACGAAAATTTCGAGGCGACCTGTATTTCGACAACATGTACATCACAAAGTACTTTGGCATCGTCGACCAACGCAGGATGTCAGGGGTAACGTTTTGGACGAGGCTAAATTGAAATGGGTTTGTCATGGTGGACGTGGGGTGCTGGAGCCGATCCCATCCTGAATTGGTGGCCAGCCAATCGCAGGGATGCAGTTTTCATTAATTAGCATTTTTCCAAAAATTCATTCAATGCCACCCTCCCACTTCTAACAAATCGGACATCTACTTGTGACAAACCCATTTCAATTCGCACATAATAATGTCTGTATAATTGGGCATCTATTGTCGTCAATGGCAACCGTGCCTCTTCTTCAATTTTCAGGGGAAGCGTTTTTTGTTGCCCCTAAACCGGCCTGAAAGGCGAACATTTGTGGACCCCTGGAGTCCTAAAATCCACCCCGAAGAACTCAAACAAGTGGTAGGCTAATCTGCTAACTTGCTAATATGCTAATATGCTAATATGCTAACATGCTAACATGCTAATATGCTAATATGCTAACATGCGAACATGCTAACATGCGAACATGCTAACATGCAAAATGCTAATATGCTAATATGCTAACATGCTAATATGCTAACATGCTAATATGCTAATATGCTAACATGCTAACATGCTAATATGCTAATATGCTAATATGCTAATATGCTAACATGCGAACATGCGAACATGCGAACATGCTAACATGCAAAATGCTAATATGCTAATATGCTAATATGCTAACATGATAATATGCTAACATGCTAATATGCTAACATGCTAACATGCTAACATGCTAACATGCTAACATGCTAACATGCTAAGTTGCTAACATGCTAACATGCTAACATGCTAACATGCTAATATGCTAACATGCTAACATGCTAACATGCTAACATACTAACATACTAACATACTAAAATGCTCACATGGTAACATACTAATCCCAATGATATTGCTAATTAGCCGTTAACACTAATATTTTGTGTGTAGTTGTCGAGCGTCTTTCAGGTGTTGTCCGCCGTCCTTCTGGCTGTTGTCCTTTTCACGGTGGACATTTCTGTCTTTCGGGTTTTGGACGTGGTTAGCAAACACACCCACACCACCTTTAACTTTACCAGTAAGACACGCCCACCACATTTCAATGCAAAATCGGACGAGTCGTTTTACATTTTTGTATTTCCAGGCAGCCAGGATGTAGACATCAAAGTAGGCGGGGACTCCATGATGGCCCGCCTCCTCAGGAAGTCCTTTTCCGCCTTCAACGTCTCTTCCAAGGTTCACATCTTCTCCGACAACAAAGGTAAGTCATTCGGAGGCGGTCCGATGGGTCGCCACGGTAAAGCTTGCTCCTCTTTGGCAGAGTGCGTGACTCCGCCCACATACTCGGGCGTGTCCGCGTACGGCTGGGTGGGCTGGTGCCTCCTGCTGGCGGCACTCTTTAGCTGTCTTCAGATTTACGCTAATCGCCTGCGGAGAGTCATCGCTGCCTTCTTCTACCCACGGGTAAATGCCCATTTTTTTGTGTTAGCATGCTAATGCTAATCATGAAATTTGGTTATAAAGTGTCAATTACTTTTGTGTTGAATTGTTGAAACGTACAGTTAACCCTTCTCACGGGTAACACAATTTTTTCCAAATGTGTTAGCATGCTAATGCTAATCATGAAATTACGTCATTATGTGTCAGCTACTTTTGTGTTGAATTGTTGAAACGTGTACAGTTAGCCCTTCTTCTACCCACAGGTAACACCCGTTTTTTTCAAACATGTTAACATGCTAATGCTAATCATGAAATTTGGTTGTTATATGTCAGTTTTGTGTTGAATTGCGGAAAACGTAAACATTTAACCCTTCTACCACAGGTAAAGCCAGTTTTTCAAATGTTTTAGCATGCTAATGCTAATCATGAAATTCCAATGGAGTAAACCTCTTATTATATTCATGTTCCTGGAGCTCAACTGATACTTATACTATTCAAATAATCCGCTTATTTGCCAAACGCGTGCCGCGGTCTTTACACTTTGCTAACTCATCGTTGGGCGGCAGGAAGTGACATCACCAACTATTTCCAAAGACTGTTTGTTATGGTAAAAGAACACATGGCAGGTGCTGGTCGACAAAATAAAACATTTAAACCTTTTTTTTAAAGAAAGTGCCTAGTATTTTAGGTTTATTTTTTTTTGTCTTTCAGAGGGAAAAAACAAGAATCCTGTTTTTGTACAATCTCTCCTTGTACAGAAGAATGCTCCACAAACCCACAAAAACGGAACACGCCCACACAAATGTAATCAAACTGCCGTTGAATTCCGCGTAATATCTTTAAGAAGTGGACGTTGTGTACTCAAGAAAAAATGTGCTTATCCGCAGGCCCCGGAGTGGTTTTCCCGACTGTGGCGGCGACGGGGAAGGTCAGCGTCTAACCCGCAAAATCCAGTCTGAAATGCTGAATAAGAACAGTACATAAGCAAAAATATTGATTCTTTTTAGGCTTTTTTGAAAAATCCTTATTTTATAATAAAGTGCCAATAATATGCAAAAAAAATGCATGTTTTATGTGGGTTTTCTTTGGGTTGGACCATTTTAGATATAATATTTAGATTTGTTTGTATAAATAGATTAAAAGAATTGGGTTAAAAGCGCTGAATATTCAGTTTTTTATAGATCTTAAACAATGTTTATTTTAGCTTTTTTTAAATATATTTTTAGATTTTACAAAATTATTTTTGAACTAAAAACACAGAAAATATGGATTAAAAAATCACAATTATTGATTTAAAAAGGGATAAATCAGGAAATTTAATATACATCCTAAAACAGAAAGTCGCCACTCATGATTGACTTTCCTGGGCCACAAAAATGATGCGGAGGGCCAGATTTGGCCCGCGGGCCGCCACTTTGACACACCTGCTCTGGTTAGGCTCCAGCACCCCCTAACCCCCTAAAATTGGGACAATGGAGTCATCGACTATCAAAACAGTATCGACAATTCTTTGTGAATGAACTTGGGTGTTTGACCCTTAAAACCAACGTGGGTGATGTCACAAAGGTCTTTTGTGGGCCCACGTGTGGGTGGTATTAAGGGTGTTGGGCCAACCCCAAGAAATTCCACTCGGGGCCTAAACACAAATCAGCTGAGTGCGGCACGTGCCTTGAGCTCTTGTCCTCACGTGAAGAAATTATACAACCTCAATCCATCCATTATTTCCCCACCATTGGGTTCGCGTTAGGCTAAATCGGGAGGGCGCCGGAGCATACCTCGCCCGAAAGGTCGCCCGCTAATATCGGGGTGCATTGGGACAAGGAGCGGACCGCAATGTCAGGGTGTGTTGTTTATCCCGGGTGTGAAACCGCTGTTACCGCATTATTTTCTGTTCCTCAGGTTTGCTGGGGTGCTGTAGCCGATCTTTGCCAAGTAAGGCGGGACCTGAAAATAGCATAAAATCAATTGAAAATGCCACAGAAATGTAGGAAGTGATCTGAAATGCCACAAAAGTAAAATAAGTGACGTGTTATTAACAGAAAATGGTCCAAAATAGCCCCCAAATCAAAATAAAGTGGCCTAGAATGATTAAATATACTTGTAAATCTCTCAAAATGAACAGGAAGTGAGCTAAGACGTAGATGGGACAAACCACTAGGTCTTTTGTTGTCTTAATTGGACGTCTATGGGGGTCAATGGCACTAAAACATGGTCAAATAGAATGGACGCATGTGCCTGTCAATGGCAGCCAATGAATGAAATTAAATGAAGCGAACACGTCAATGTGTTCTTATGAACTGGAATGAAAAAGCCAATTCCAAAAAAAAAACCACTAATCAACCTTTACTCTGAAGGCTTATTTCACGACTTCCGCCAAGTTGGAACGCCCGTATACATATTCGGCCGATGACGTCACCAGTACAGTCCGTTATAAACATTAGCAGTCCGCCCGTGACGGACTTTATTTGTCAGAGTGGCCGCGAGTGAGTGAAGTCTCCGCGGCTTTCCGGTGGAGACGTGCCGGCGGGCTCGACTACTTTTACCGGACGTCAAACCAACACTCAGTAGGACCTTTTTTTGTTTTATTCCGTGTTTTTAAACAAGGAATACCGGCGTTTTGACGGACATGTCGGCTCTCCGACGCCACACCGACCGGAAGTGTGCCATGGCGGCGAGATGAGACAACTTTTGCCGCCGCAGTTGCTCTTGCTGTTCAGCGCCGGTGTTGCGTTGACGGACACCGGGTCCTTGAACGCAACACGGGAAGGTAATTTGAAGACGAGACACTCGCCTGTCACGTGCTCTTTAATTTCAGTCAAAGTTGGAGAGTTCAAGCGTGTGTGTGCGTTGGATTTGGAGAAGTGTGTTTGTGTGTCATAAGAGGTTTAAGTGTGTTTAAAGAAAACAAATAGTGTGTGGGAGATAAGAGGTTTAAGTGTTTAAACCAAAGAAATGGTGTATTTAGTTCAAAATGTAGTTCGGTTCGTCGAGTTAACCCTTTAAAGGACACGTGATTTATTGACAGTGATAGGCATAAGTAGATTTACATACGTTTTCTTGATAATGTGATATTTAGCTTTTCGTTATTTCGCTTTTTATGTTCATAAAATATTTCCCCAATCCAGAATTGATAAAATATTCAATTTTCAGGGCTTTGTAGACTTTTTATAACCAATATTCATGTTCTAAAAGTCGTGTTTACATGCTCAGATGCTGGGAAATGGCGGCGCCCCCTACTGGAGAGGACTCAACCTTTCGTTGTGGTTGGTGGACAAAGGCGGAGTCTGAAGGAGGTATTGCAGGTAAGGAAAAAAATGATTGGTTGGTTGTCACCATGGTTACGAGACTTTAGTTAGTTGGTCAGGTCTGGCTGCCAATGACGTCACTAGACGTCCAATACATTTTGACTGAATTATTGCATTGTTGTTGTTGTACTTTTTGGAGTTTGCAATTATTATTATTATTTTTTATAGTTTTGTGGACTTGTATTGTTGTTATTGTTGTCAATGGCAACCAATGAGTTAAACCAAAGTGCTGAGGCGGGTCCCCTCTTTCCGTTATTGTCTTAGATGATGTCATACCTTGTGAGTCACGTGACTTTTTCTGAAGAGGGTCGCACACGTCTAAGAGGGGGGGGGGGGGCTTCCTGCAGAAATCCCCCAACATGAACCACACCCGCCCGCACATGCTTTCACTGAAGGATTTTATTGTGAGAAATTGAATTCCTGCGCCATGCCGTTGACCACCAAAATAGTCATGTACCACTTTGCTTCGGTCAGTGGGGGCGCTAGATCGTATCCTGGGTCAGTGGTCGCCAAAAATCGGGTCACGGCCGACTAGTGGTCCGCGAGCTACTTTTTGTGGGTTTACTTGGAAAAAAAATGGCATTTTAAACCTTTGACTGTCGAATGGAAGTGTGTCAAAGTGCTGGCCCGGGGGCCAAATCTGGTCCGCCACATCATTTTGTGTGGCCCGGGAAATTAAATGATGAGTGTCGACTTTCTGTTTTAGGATCAAATTAAAATGAAGAGTATAGATGTATATTACATTTCCTGATTTTCCCTCTTTTAAATCAATAATTGTCATTTTTTAATCACATTTTTTCTGTTTTTAGTTTAAAAAAATTGTAAAATCTAAAAATGTATCAAAAAAGCTAATATACACATTGTTTTAGATCTATAAAAAACAGAATCCATTATAAAAATCAAAATATGTATATCTATTACATGCCTTGTTTTGCGGAAATTAAAATGTAAACAAAAGATGAATGCGGCCAAATGTTTTACTATTTCCGTAAAATAATCTCTTTGACTTGTTATTTTTATATGCAATACCCTATTAAGAAGTCTCTTAACCTGTACACATTATTATATTTATTTTGAATCAATAATTTGCATATAAAAAATTATCGATTTGCCGATTTAAAAAAAAAAATTGCCTTTTTATGATGAATTTTTCCACCCATGTTTTCAGGGTGGTCACCCCGAGAGCCTGCAGTGTGGCCTGGAGGTCCGAGGGGAGGTCCTCGTTCTGGACCTGCAAAAGAACGAGTGAGTGATGGCGTCCAAAACAAAAAAAAAAACAAAAAAAAAACTACAAAAAACATTGCTTATGCATATTGGTCTACTTTTCCCTCAGCGACCTCCTCCCCAAAGCACCAAATGTTTTCTTCTACCTTCCCAACGGCACCGGAATCTCCCTAACCGACGACCCCGTGGTCGGTCCCGGCACCCCCCGCGTTCTTTGGATGAGTGATTGGCTAGCTAAGCTGCTTTTTTTTGTACCTCAACAGACACATTGCTACTACCATGGCAACGTAAGAGGATTCCCAAGCTCCAGTGTGGCAATCAGCACCTGCGCAGGACTCCGGTTAGCACTTTATTTATTCATTTTGACATCCTCATGAGGGTTAAGGGGGGTGCTGGAGCCTACCCCAGCCAGCCGATGGACAACCTGGAGTAGTGGTGTCAAAGGTGCGGTTCACGGGCCTGGAAGTGGCCCACTAGGGAAGGGTGTCAGACTCGGGTTGGTTCGCGGGCCGCATTCTTGATATAATATAATTATTATTTTTTTTTAAATGGATTAAAATAACTGGATTAAAAACCCTAAACATTCAGTTTTTGAAATGTTTTTTTTTAGCTTTTTAAAAATATTTTTAGGTTTTACAAAATTATTTTTGAACTAAAAATACAGGAAAAAATGGATAAAAATTACAAATTTTGATTTTAAAGGGGAAAATTCAGGAAATATAATATACATCTATAATATTCATTTTAATTTGATCCTAAGACAGAAAGTCAGCACTCATGATTTACTTTCCCGGGCCACACAAAATGATGCGGCGGCCCAGATTTGGCGCCCGGGCCGCCACTTTGACCCCCGTGGGCCATCTTATTTTTTGCCTCAAAAAGTTACATTTCACCCCCTATTGGTAGCGCTAGAAAATGGCACTAAAAGATGAATTTAAGTAAATAAAGTAAATCGTTCTGCCTTCCTCCTCAGTGGCGTGATCGCCATCAACGCCTCTTTGAGTTTCGAAGTACGGCCGCACGACACCGCGACGGAGGGGGCGGGGAGCGCCGAAGCAGGTGGACTAGGAGGTGAAGAAGATTGGCGAGGAGACGGAGACCACCTGATCTTCTCGAGCAGTCACTCGGCGGAAGAAGCGGCGAAGGGTTGCGGGGTCTCCCACGACTACGCTGAGGACACGTACAATCACACTGGCGCCCATGAACTTCACAGAGTGAGTAACACCATGTAAATCAAGGGTGTTGGACCATTTTAGTTACAATATTTAGATTTTTTTTAATAAATGGGTTAAAAGAACTGAATTAAAAGCCCTAAATATTCCTTTTTATAGATCTAGAAAAAAATGTTGATTTGAGCTTTTTTTAAATATATTTTTAGATTTTACAAAACAATTTTTGAACTAAAAACACAAAAAATGATTAAAAATGGCAATTATTGATTTAAAAGTGGTAAAATCAGGAAATTTATTATACATCTATACTCATTTTAATTTAATCCTAAAACAAAAAGTCGGCACTCATCATTTACTTTCCCGGGCCGCGCAAAATGATGCGTCGGGCCAGATTTGGCCCCCGGGCCGCCACTTTGACACACTTGATGTAAATGTAAGATCCAGTGGTACCTCTACTTACAAAATCCTCCACTTACAAACTACCTAATAATGCAAATAACCATTCCACTATACAAAAAAATGACCCAAAAACTCCCAAAACATCCATATATTTCCCTCTATCTATCATTTTATTTTGAAATGCTCACCTCTAACCCCCTATTTTGCATCTATTGGCCACAGAACAAGAGGAACATCCTTTCCGAGACCAAATACATAGAACTGGTCTTAGTGGCAGACCACCAGGAGGTGCGTTTATCCTTGACAGACAACCCTAAGCTTACCACAGAGACCAATCTCATACTGTTTCCAGTTTTTGAACTACCAGAAGAACAACAAGACCATCATCTACCGCATGCTGGATGTGGCCAATCAAGTGGACTGGGTAAGAAGACCCCGCCCACAGATGCTGTGACACCCACAAACCACACCCCCTCACTTCCCCATCCTCCATTTTCTTAGTTCTACCGCCCCCTGAAGGTCCGAGTGGCGTTGACTGGTTTGGAGGTGTGGAGCGACCAGGATAAAATCCACGTGGAGAAGAACCCCAGCGCCACCTTGAATAATTTTCTGATGTGGAGGACCAAGGAACTTTTGCCACGCCTCCGACATGACAACGCTCAGCTCATCATGTATGTAAAAAAATAGAATATGGAAAATGACAACATATCCTATGCTACATTTCATTGCTAAATGTCCAATTCATTTGAAGTGGGCAGGGGTGTCAAACTCTGATTGGTTCGTGGGCCGGACCATTTTAGATATGATATTTAGATTTTTTTTAGAAATGCTTTAAAATAACTGGATTAAAAGCCCTGAATATTCAGTTTTTTATAAATCTAAAACAAGGTTGATTTTAGCTTTTTTAAAATATATTTTTACATTTTACCAAATGATTTTTGAACTAAAAACACAGAAAAATGGATTAAAAAATGGCTTATTGATTTAAAAGGGGGAAATCAGGAAATTGAATATACATCTATACTCTTCATTTTAATTTGATCCTAAAACACAAAGTCGGCACTCATGATTTATTTTCCCGGGCCGCACAAAATGATGCGCAGGGCCAGATTTGGCCCCCGGGCCGCCACTTTGACACCAGCTGATTTTTTTTGGGATGACTTCCTGTTGATTTTGCACCTCATTCCATCTTGATTGTTTTTTTACTGAAGAGAAAGTGAGCTGGGAATGTCCCTAAAACCAGTTGGATTTGATTACAGTATTTTCTGCACTATAAGAGGCAATTAAAAGACTTGCATTTTTTGGCAGTAAGCCTTTATAAATGGATCAATATTGGTTAATTATGTTATAAAATTCCCTCTAGCACAGCTCCATCTAACCCATTTTTAAAATTTAGAATTTAGGCATACAATTAAATGTTTTTTGGGTTTTTTTTACCAAAAGGGGCAGCGCCTTGGACGGCACAACGGTGGGCATGGCGGCGCAGGCATCCATGTGTTCCAGGGACCGCTCTGGAGGCGTCAACGTTGTGAGTTCAGACGCAAAAAGACCTCGCTGTTTTTACCCCCTTGTTGACCGTCCCATCCCATGAGCAGGACCACCTGGTCAGCGTTCTGGGCGTGGCCTCAACGGTGGCTCACGAGCTGGGGCACAACCTGGGGATGAGTCACGACACCCGGGAGCGACGTTGCAGTTGTGCCAACCAGCCTCGCATGGGTGGCTGCATCATGGAACCCTCCACCGGGTGAGTAGTTTGAGTAGCGCTAGGGCACTGGTGTCAAAGTGGCAGCCCGGGGGCCAGATCTGGCCCACTGCATCATTTTGTGTGGCCCGGAAAAGTAAATCATGAGTGCTGACTTTCTGTTTTCGGATCAAATTAAAATGAGTATAGATGTAAATTTAATTTCCTGATTTCCCACTTTTAAATCCATAATTGTCATTTTTAATCTTTTTTTCTGTTTTTAGTTCAAAAATCATTTTTGTAAAATCTAGAAAAATACATAAAAAAGCTCAAATAAACATTGTTTTAGATCTATAAAAAAACTGAATCTTCAGGGCTTTTAAACCAGTTTTTAAAATCCATTTATTAAAAAAAAATCTAAATATTATGTCTAAAATTGTCCGGCCCACATGAAATCAAGTTGACGTTAACGCGGCCCGCGAACCAACCTTAATGGCTCCTCACCCTTATGCGCAGGTTCCTGCCCGGCCAGCAGTTCAGCAGCTGCAGCGCGTCCGATCTGTCCGTCAGTCTTCTACGGGGAGGCGGCATGTGTTTGTTCAACGTCCCGCCTCCGGAGCGCCTACTGGGTGGACCCCGTTGCGGGAACCTGTACGTGGAGACCGGCGAGGAATGCGACTGTGGTCTTCTCCAGGTACGCACATGTGGGTGGAGCTTAAGGAATGAATGGGTACCTCCCCATAAAATGGGCATTTAAGAAAATGATGCTAACTTGCGATCTGATTGGTCAGGAGTGCCAGGACCCTTGCTGTAATGCGTCCACGTGTCGCCTGCACCCCGGCGCACAGTGCTCGGCCGATGGCGTCTGCTGCCAAGATTGCAAGGTAGGAAAGTCAAATTTCCGTTTGGGGGGAAAAAAATATGTTGGTGGTTCGGTGGGGAAATGGTTAGCATTTTGGCCTCGCTGTTCTGCGGTCGTGGGTTTGATCCCAAGTGGGTCATATCTGTATGGAGTTTGCATGTTCTCCTCAGCCTTGCTTGGGTTTTCTTTGGGTACTTTGGGTTTCCTCCCACATTCCAAAATCATGCATGCTAGGCTAACGCTAGCTTGCTAATGCTATTGGCTAACGTATTAAATTGCCCCTTACTATTAGTCTTTGTCCTTTGTCTCCTGTGATTGGTTGGCCACTGATTCATGGTGTCTCCCGCCTAGTGCCCTTAGTTCGCTGGGATAAGCTAAAGCACCCCCTGCGACCCTTTTGAGGCTAAAGAGTTCCGAAATTGACCAAATAAAATGACAAATTTCCACAGCTACGAGCGGCGGGCTCCGTGTGCCGAGAGCCAATTGGAGAATGCGACCTGCCCGAGTACTGCACTGGCTCCTCCCCCTTTTGCCCCCCGAACGTCTACGTTCAGAACGGCGAGCCCTGCGAGGAGGGCGCCACCTACTGCTTTGGAGGGGCCTGTGCTAGCATGAGGGCGCAGTGCCAATCGCTCTGGGGTCCTAGTAAGTTTGTTTTTCCTTATGTGCACTCCATTTTGGAAAATTGATCTGTTCATTTTGATCCGACTCATTGGGATTTTATTATATATGATGCCTTAAGTTACGCTTAATGTAAACAACCTATCACAGCTGCTGGTTAATTGGATGTTGTTACCGCTACTATGCTAACATTTGGTACCCATTGCACCCATCACCCAATCAGACGCCACCAGCGCGCCGCCCGTCTGCTTCTCGTCCGTCAACAAGCAAGGAAACAAATATGGAAACTGCGGTCAAGGGAGCAACGGTTCTTACACCCCCTGCGCACCCAGGTGAGTGAGACGGTCAACGTGCCGACTTCTGCCGACCCTCCTTAACCCTTCCATGTTTGGTATGGCAGTGACGTGCAGTGTGGCAGGATCCAGTGTCAAGATGGGACAGATCGCCCCCTGCTGGGCACTGATGCAGAGATTCTGACCACCACGGTGCGCTTCAATCTTCGCGATCTGGTGTGTCGTGGAACTTTCTTCCACTTGGGGGATGATGTGTCTGACCCCGCCTCTGTGGCCCAGGGGACCGCCTGTGGGCGTGGCAAGGTGGGTGTGTTGTTTGTATATCACAAAATGATATTTTAATTTTTTTAGTGAGCTATATTTAGGCCAAAAGGGGAAAGAAATTACCAAAAAAATTGATAACTTTATTAGTCTTTATAGTTTGTTGCCACTGATGGCGCTAGAGGTTCAATTCATTTGGACAAAATGACATTTTTTATATGATTTTTGATCCAAGGCTAATGATAACAATTGTCTCACCATTTACAGATCAAAAATTCTGAAAAATTAGGTGCTCACAAGTCATATTTTTAAGCAAAAATGTATAGTACTTGATTTCAAATGGCTCCAATTATGAAAAAAAATAAAAAATTAAAAATAATTATTTAAAAATCCCAACAAAAAAAAACTTAATCAAAACTTTGTTGTCTCCAGGCTTGTTTGGACCACAAGTGCCAGGACGTGTCCGTCTTGGGCGTGGACGAATGCCGCAAAAAGTGCAACGGTCATGGAGTGAGTGGTCGCCGCTGTACGTCGTCGTGGCGACCGCTCACCCCCAGCACGTTTTTCAGGTGTGCAACAACGTGAACAACTGTCACTGCCAGCCCGGGTGGGCGCCGCCCGACTGCGCCTACGCCGGACACGGGGGAAGCGTGGACAGCGGCCCTGCGCGCGTCGCCACAGGTTGGAAACCACTAACGGGAATATATTAAATAATCATTATATATGTATTTATTAATCTTTATTTATTTATTTATTCATTTATTTATTAATCTTTATTCATTTATGTATGTATTTATTAATTAATCTTTATTTATTTATTTATTCATTTATTTATTAATCTTTATTCATTTATGTATGTATTTATTAATTAATCTTTATTCATTTATTTATGTATGTATTTTTAATCTTTATTTATTTATTAATCCGTATTTATGTATTTATTGGTCTGTATTTATTTATTTTTTTATTTTATTTATTTATTAATCTTTTCATTTATTTATGTATTGATTAATTCATGTATATTTATTAATCTTTTTTCTATTAATCTTTATTTATTAATCTTTTTTCATACATTCATTTATTTATGTATTTATTATTCATGTATATTTATTTATTTACATTTTTTAATTAATGTATATATATTTAAGTTCACATTTATATATATTTTTTTATTTATTTATATTTATTTACTTATTTATATATATTTTTTAATTTATTTATATGTATTCATATATATTTATATATTAATTTATGACCTTTCTTTATTTATGTCTATAATGTCTTTTACTGTGTCTGTATTCTCCCCTTCTGGCTACTGTGACAGTGAAATTTCCTGAATATGGGATTAAAAAAATTAATCTAATCTAATCTAATGTGTGTTTTGCGTAGAGTCGGATCCGGTCCTGGTGGCCCTGCTGGTGCTGTTCCTGATCATCCTCCCGGGGGTGCTCATCTTCCTGGCGCTTCGCTTCCCTCGCGTCCGCCGACTTTGCATGGCTTTGGGAGCTAGCAAACTCTTCCCCAAATCCTCTCACAACAGGTAAAGCCACAATGGCTTACGAGCCACAGCCATTATTTTTTTAAAATTTTTAAAATATTCTTTTAAAATATTTTTTTTAAAGTTTCCAATTTTCCCCCGTAGGACTCCGGCCACAGAGCGCAGCTCGGACCGCAACATGGATCAAATGCGTCCGTTGAGGTTTGACGCCAACGCGTTGACGGACATCCGAGAGACTCCGCCCCTCAAGGAGGTACCGAATTTTTAAAAAAGCAACAGGAATAGTTTGGCGCTTGGTTGTGAGGCTGTCCTTTCTACTTTGCTACTTCCTGTTTTTTCTCCTATCAGCTTCTTGACAGACCTGCTCCTCCTACTAAGCCACTCCCCCCTACCCCCACTCTAAACCCTTCGCCACAGGTAAAACACCTGAAGACGTTCGTGTCATTAGAAAGGCCCTGAATCTCCGATTGTGTTTAATAATAGTATGCCTTTTCCAGAAGGTTCTAGTGGTTAGAGTGTAGTAGAATAGCATCTGTCAAAAGGATCTAGAATGCTAGCTAGCTAGCTAGCTGTGTTGTGTTCTAGATGCTTCTAAGAAACTGTTGCAAGGGTTAATGTTTTGTTTTGTGTCTAATTGTGTAGAAGTTTGTGTTGGTTAGTAGTGTTAGCGGTCTGTTCGTCATCCAAAAATTATTACCTTGGAAATGGGGGCGTGTCTTTCCGTATGTCGCCACGTTAGGGTTAGCGAAACAAGTTATTTGCCAATTTTTCGTTTAGATTAGATCTATCTGATCTAATTTAATCTAAAAAAATTTACTCTGGCTGCCATTGGGGAAATTTAGGGCTACATTTTGGGGTATCTTGGGGACACGCCCCCTTTCCTCAGACACGCCCCCAAGGCAAAGATCGGCTAATTTCTTGTTGTGACTTCAGCCTTCTGAACGGCGTCTGGCACCGCCCACCAAGCCACTTCCTCCAGCTCCTCCCACCAGAGGCGTTCAGGTACGCATCATTGGTCGACCATTGATTGGAGGGATGGAGAATGATGACCAGTGATTGGTCGGATTGATCGAATCAGTGATTTTAGTTTTTAGTGTCTATATGTCGCCATCTGCTGGGCAAAAAGTGCAAATCGGAGGCCGGATTGGTCTCGCTAGCAATAATTCATTTGATTAGGTGATCAATAATCAATGATCAAGACTTCTTAACGTTAATTGACTTGTGCTAATATTTAGCGACGCGAGTTAGCATCCTAACAACAACCAACTCATTTCTCTACCCACACATCCATCCTGACTTTCTTCTCGTTGTCATCCTCGCTAACGTTCAAGCTGCTAGCGAGCCGACCGGCTCCGCCCACTAAGCCCCTCCCCCCTGACCCCGTCTCACCTGGTCAGGTACTCACCTCTCTGCACTTGGCTAGCCTTTCCGTTACCCGCCGTGATTTATCCCACAATTCTTTCGGCAGGTTTCGGGAGGCCCCGCCCCCAAGCCGCCGGTGCCCAAAAAGCCCTCCCATCTCCCTCCACACACCCACTTGACCTCCACGTCTTCGGCGGCGACTCACAGGTGGGAAGCGCCGCTAGCCGTCGGCTAATCCGAAGCTAACTAGCCTTAGCTTATGGGAAATAGTCACTAAGATTTTATTCCTCTCGCCAGCCGAGGTGGTCGACCTCCTCCTCCTCCATCGCGACCCAGAATCCCACCCAGACCGGACCAACGGTGACAAAGCCCCGCCCCTTTTTCCTCAGTTTTGGGCTGCACCACTCGCTTTTTATTGGCTGTCTGTAAGAAGCCCCGCCCACTCCCAAACGCGCCTTAGCAAGAGGTCACGTGACCAATGAAGGGAAGATCGATTATGAATGAACTTTTACTTTTTTTGTAGGAAAAAAAAATATAAAAAACACAAAAACAAGATGGCGGAAGTCATTCATGTTGGCAGGAATTGAGGTCATTGACCTTTCTGTCACTTTTTGTTGCTGCTTGACAAAATAAAAGTCATCGAATTACTAATTTGTTACGCCAATTTTGTTTATCAACGTTGTGAAAAATAGAGGATTACTGGGTGTTTTTTTTTTAGATAAAAAAACAAGTTGACATGAGAAAGAGTCATAAAGAAACTTGCGGTTTCATCAGACAGGAAATGAAAGAAGAAGAAGTTGCTCGGAAGGAAGTGGCCAACACAAAAAATTGCTCTTTTTTGAACACACGGCGCGGCATGGCTTGGTTTTGTCGACACGCGTAGAAAATGGCCGTCTTGCTGGTGATGCTGTTCGCCGCCGTGGGGATGGACGCCGCCGTGGGGATGGACGCCGCCGTGGGAACCGGCGCGGGTGTGGTCCTGCCGCTCCTCGCGCGTTCATCCTTCCCCTTTAGTGAGTGATTTATCAGATTTTTTTCATGATTTTTGCAACCATTTCTGAATTTTCTTCTTTTTTTTTTAATGTGGCTATTTTATTTTCACTCTAAATTGGGCTTCTTGTATATATTGTTGTATTATTTTAGAATTATTAGTTAGTATAGTTTGTGTTCTAAGAATGCATTTTAAAAATTGGGCTTGAAATATTTCTATTTATTTTGTTTGAGGGAAGTTGTGGTTTTTCTTTTTTTTTTTTTAAATTTCCCTACATTGTGAACTGCTTTCATAGATGATATTTCTTTTAATCATTTTAAAAAATGTATTATTTAGAGCTCTTACTGTTTTCAAATTGGTGCCGCAATATTTTACATTTCCATATTTTCTCGCATATATGCCATATTTTTAACAAAAATATGCGCACAAGACTTAGCGTTGTTATACTCTTTTTCACCCGTAGATGTCGGCAAATTAACATTTATTATTTGTTTGGTTATTTTCTGTTTTGCAGTAAGAAAACAACCATTACTGGATAAAATATACACAAGAAATTGTAAAAAACAACAACAATGATTTTAAGGCAGTTTTAAGGGTGTGGCTTATACTCGAGGTCGGCTTATATGCGAGTAAATACAGTATTTCAATTTAGTTGATATTTATACTATGCATTTTATTATTTTGCATGAAAAAAATAGCATTATATATTCAGGCCAGCAATATTTTACATTTATTTTACGCAATGCTAACGGCTACTTGCTAACATCCACCGCTCAGGCTCACAACCCAGACCCCCTCCCTCTCTGAGACATTATTTCCCCCAGATTCGATGGACAGGCCGCTGAATCGCTTCCCACTCCGCAACTGTACCGCGTTGCTGCTGAGTGGCGACCGCCTCTACGTGGGGGCACGGGACGGCGTGTTCTCATTGGACGCCAGTGACGTTACGGTGCCCAGGAGCCAGGTGAGGCTCAAGGACCAATGATAGTAGGAAACACATTCTTGTAAGCTTTGAACTCGTTTTAAGGCCAGATTTTTTTGTCCACAGGTGTCCTGGACTCCGGAAGTGATGGACATACTCGCCTGCGAGAGTAAAGGGAAAAACGCCACGGTAAACCCTTGACCTTTGACCTCTGTGGGGTTTTGTAAGGCCGTGTGACGTCAAAATAGGTCAAATGAGAATGGCCTGTATAAGAAGCTTAACTTTATTTAATTTTATATTTTTCTGTTTGACTCGGAAAATTGACAACAAAACGATGAATAATCTCAGTTATTTGTTTTGGATTAATTTTCTTTGTTCGGTAAAATTTGTTTCATAAGTGTTAATATATGTGAAATATTCATATTTACGTTAAATAACCGGCAGGGCGGTATTATCGTTAGACTGACGTGTGGTCATGTGACTTTTTTGTTTAGCCGGATTTGTTGCTTGGAGTCACGTGATTACAGGGGCGCCTTCTCTGAAACTACCAACCGGAAGAAAAAAAACTAGTAAAATTGACAACTAGTTAAACTAAAACAAGTAACATTGAATTTGGTGTTCACAGAGGAAACATTCAACGATTTTAGTTGCCATGTTTCTTCTTCACAAGTAAAAGAAGGAGTATAAAGCATGGATTGAGAAAAACAGTCGTATGTAACATTTGTTTTTTGTGTTGGGGCAGGTGGATTGTGCAAATTTCGTGAGCGTTTTGCACCGCTTGAACGCATCGCACGTGTATGCCTGCGGTAGCTTCGCCTTCAACCCACACGAATCCTTTTTGGTAAGTATTTCAAAAATGTTTGTACTATTTTAATTTCAATTAAATTCAATTTAATTAAAATTATCGATTGATGATCACAATAGCTGTCCGTTACTCCAATAATTGATTACTCGCCGACTAGTCTAAGAATCGTAGAAGCCCTACCTACCAATACTATTAACTATAAACACTATATCAATTATATTCCCTAACTGTATTTTTTAAATAGATATATTAATTATTATTCTTGTTTAACCCCTTAACATAGGGAACGGGCTATTTCGGGTCATATAATACATAATATTTAGTATTTAAAATTATTTTATCATTTAATTGTTACTTTAATTGCTCGCTTTATGAAATTTTTATTATTATTTTATTGATCATCACATTATTTCATAAAATTATTAATTTATTTTCATTTTGTACAGTCATAAGTATCAAATAAAACTGCCAAAAACCATCTAAACTTGATTTGATAGCAAACATTTTACACATTAAATAAGAAATATTGTCAAAGTATTAAAAAGTAAATTAACTAAATAACGATTATTTTTACACATATTAAATGAGAAATATTGCTAAAGAGTATTAAAAAATAAATTAACTAAATAACAACAAAAAAATGGCATAAAAAACACAAAAATGTGACGGTTCGCCTCTGCATGGTTGAAACCCACGACATAATCAGAGGTCGGGATGTCTTCTTGACTTGTTCACCCTCAGGATGCCGAAACCCTGGCTATGACCCCCTCGCGGACAAGCAAAGGTCGCTGCCCCTTCAGCCCATTTGAGAGAAGCGTCGCCGTGGTCGCGGGTTAGCACGTCGTCGTCACGGATTGGTGCGGAAATCTGGTTTTCTGATGCCTTTTTTGGGGGGGCGGGGCAGACGGAGAGCTTTTCACCGCCACCACCATGGACTTTTTGGGGGTGAGGCCGGTCATCATGCGCCATTTCAGCAAAGATGGACGTCCGGATCTTAGCCAGGAGTCGCTGAGCATGTTGCTGGAAGGTAATACCACGTGGGTGGGCGTGGCCTCTGCCTTTTAATTGTATCTGTCTGGTGGCCAGAAGGGGGTGCCACTGCTTTTGCTAGTTTCTGCCATTTTACGCTAGCTCCCAGTTGAAATGGATTGGACTACCGCTGTCAATAAGTATTTGTTTAAAAAGGGAATAAAAAAACTGTAAATATTAATTTAAAAAATATATATTTTTGATATAAATTATATAATTTAAAATTTAAAAACAAAAGGCAATAAAAAACTAAATATACTTTTCTTAATTTATTTTTTATATAAAATGTATTTTTTAAATCCAAAAACAAAAGGCAATAAAAAACTAAATATTCCTTTTTTTACATTTATTTTTAATGTTAAATATATATTTTAGATGTAGAATTTACAACAGGGCAGCAATCAGTAAATCTATTCTCATATTTTTTGCTTTTTTATTTCAATAAACAAAATTTAGTAACTTATTTTTTTACTTTTTAATCCCATTTTTACGTTGAAAAACAGGTGGGAAATATAGTTTGTTTTTCAAAATCAATTCACAGGTATTTTCTTTCTTTTATTTGTTTATTTTTTGTTTATTTAACGTACTTTTGATTGTCGCTAGCTTAGCCGCGTTAGCTAACGTGACTTTTTCCTGGCAGAACCGGATTTTGTGGCTTCCGCATTGGATCCGGTCCAAAGGAAAGTCTTCTTCTTCTTCAGCGAGGTGGCCAAGGAGTTTAACCTCCATGAAGACATGCGTGTGGCGCGCGTGGCTAGCGTCTGTCAGGTATTTACATTTTGTACCTTGTTAATACGTTCCATTATTTTGAAAGTTAAATAGCGTGCTCATTTCCTTCTTTATGGCATTTGGAAATTCTCACTTTTTTTGTATAGGGTTTTATTTTGAAAGTTAAATAGCGTGCTCAGTTCATTTTCAACAACAGATGGAAATTCTCACTTTTTAGTAGTTTTATTTTGAAGTTTAAATAGCGTGCTCACTTATTTTTCAATGGCATGTGTAAATTCTTATTTTTTTTGTATAGGGTTTTATTTTGAAAGTTAAATAGCATGCTCAGTTCATTTTCCACAGCACATGGAAATTATCACTTTTTGTAGTTTTATTTTGAAAGTTAAATCGCAAACTGCATTTTTAATGGCATCTGGAAATTCTCACGTTTTTGTATTGTTTTATTTTGAAAGTTAAATATCATGTTCATTTATTTTTTTGCAAAAATGAATGATTGTAAAAGGAAACAATTTAAAAAAAATAGAAAATATTGAGCTTTATTTTTCACCAAATCCAAAAATTCGATAAAATCCACTACAAAATCAGATTTTTTTACCATTCTTTCAAATTTTCTAAGCTAAGCTAACGTGGCTATTTTTTGCAGGACGACGTGGGCGGGTCCCAAGTCCTCCAGAGAAAATGGACCACTCTGGTGAAAAGTACCCTGAGCTGCCTTCAGCCCTTCAACGTGCTACTAGACATATTCCACCATCCACCAGCAGAGGGCCAAGACCCCGCCCAAACGCGTTTCTACGCCATCTTTGTCTCGCAGTGGTAGGGAAGCCCGACCAAGACAAGTCATCTCAGCCAGGTGGCGTCCTACCCACCTTCCCGTCCGTCTCCTTCCAGGTCTCTTCGGCCAGAGTCGGTGGTTTGTTCCTTCTCGTTGGCGTCCATCAGGGCGGCGTTTACCGGCGCGTACCGGATCATCGACGCCGATACGCAACGTTGGAGCACCTCGGTGACCAAGAACTCTTTTGGGCAGGTAAGCAACTGGAAAAAAAGGCTTTAAGTCGTTAACATTTTGGTGTTTGTGCTAATTGATTGGACGTCTGCTGCTGTTAAAAGCTGTCCTATCAGTTTAAAAGATTTTTTTATCGATATTCATATGGTTAAATTTAAAAAAGAAGATTTAATAGTTGGTAAAAGGTTTAATCTCAGTTTATTTTGTTTGTAAAAATGATTTTTTTTGCCATGCAAAGAGTTAAATAAATGTTTTTTATGTAGAATCTTTAGTTTTTTTGCTTTTGAATTAAAAACCAAATTAATGAAATTAAAAATTTATATTGAATTATACCCATTTTAAGTTTAAGATTTGATCTAAAAAAATGGAACACATTTTCTATCTTTTTTTAGCGTAATGGAATAGAAATAAAACTTTTATTGACAATACTATTACAACTACAAATTTATCATAATATTGTTGATCATATTTATAAATATTTTATTGTTATAAAATTCAACATACAAATATTTACAAAAAAACTCTTGCGTTTAGTGCAACATCAATTCTTCATCACACGCCAAACTGGAGGAAGTCAAACGGACTTTCCTGACGGAAGGAAGCGTGGCCCCGGAAGAGGGGCGCCCCCTGCTGGTGTCCAACCACCAACGCTATAGTCGTCTGGCGGTCACCACGGCACGGGGGGTCGACGGCCGGAGCTACCCGGTTCTCTTCCTCCTGACGGGTGAGACGCCAACGTCGCCGATGACCCTTTGACCCCAATCCCGAGCGGTCGCCTCCCGTTCTAGAAAATGGACTCCTGCACAAAGTGGTCATTTCCACGGGGGGTCCTCGACTGGTGGAGGAGGTGGAGGTGCTGGAGCGCGCCGGGCGTGTCACGGCCTTTGCGCTGTCGCCCGCTAAGGTAATAATCGGGGGTTTAAAACTGGCAGGGTGTCTTTGAGGAATGTGTCTTTGAGGAATGTGTCTTTGAGGAATGTGTCTTTGAGGAATGTGTCTTTGAGGAATGTGTCTTTGAGGAATGTGTCTTTGAGGAACGTGTCTTTGAGGAACGTGTCTTTGAGGAACGTGTCTTTGAGGAACGTGTCTTTGAGGGAACGTGACTTTGAGGGAACGTGTCTTTGAGGGAATGTGTCTTTGAGGGAATGTGTCTTTGAGGGAATGTGTCTTTGAGGGAATGTGTCTTTGAGGGAATGTGTCTTTGAGGGAATGTGTCTTTGAGGGAATGTGTCTTTGAGGGAATGTGTCTTTGAGGGAATGTGTCTTTGAGGGAATGTCTTTGAGGGAACGTGTCTTTGAGGAACGTGTCTTTGAGGAACGTGTCTTTGAGGAACGTGTCTTTGAGGAACGTGTCTTTGAGGAACGTGTCTTTGAGGAACGTGTCTTTGAGGGAACGTGTCTTTGAGGGAATGTGTCTTTGAGGGAATGTGTCTTTGAGGGAATGTGTCTTTGAGGGAATGTGTCTTTGAGGGAATGTGTCTTTGAGGAACGTGTCTTTGAGGAACGTGTCTTTGAGGAACGTGTCTTTGAGGAACGTGTCTTTGAGGAACGTGTCTTTGAGGAACGTGTCTTTGAGGAACGTGTCTTTGAGGAACGTGTCTTTGAGGAACGTGTCTTTGAGGAACGTGTCTTTGAGGAACGTGTCTTTGAGGAACGTGTCTTTGAGGAACGTGTCTTTGAGGGAACGTGTCTTTGAGGGAACGTGTCTTTGAGGGAACGTGTCTTTGAGGGAACGTGTCTTTGAGGGAACGTGTCTTTGAGGGAATGTGTCTTTGAGGGAATGTGTCTTTGAGGGAATGTGTCTTTGAGGAACGTGTCTTTGAGGAACGTGTCTTTGAGGAACGTGTCTTTGAGGAACGTGTCTTTGAGGGAACGTGACTTTGAGGGAACGTGTCTTTGAGGGAATGTGTCTTTGAGGGAATGTGTCTTTGAGGGAATGTGTCTTTGAGGGAATGTGTCTTTGAGGGAATGTGTCTTTGAGGGAATGTGTCTTTGAGGGAATGTGTCTTTGAGGGAATGTGTCTTTGAGGGAATGTGTCTTTGAGGAACGTGTCTTTGAGGAACGTGTCTTTGAGGAACGTGTCTTTGAGGAACGTGTCTTTGAGGAACGTGTCTTTGAGGAACGTGTCTTTGAGGAACGTGTCTTTGAGGAACGTGTCTTTGAGGAACGTGTCTTTGAGGAACGTGTCTTTGAGGAACGTGTCTTTGAGGAACGTGTCTTTGAGGGAACGTGTCTTTGAGGGAATGTGTCTTTGAGGGAATGTGTCTTTGAGGGAATGTGTCTTTGAGGGAATGTGTCTTTGAGGGAATGTGTCTTTCAGGGAATGTATCTTTCATGAATGTGTCTTTGATGAATGTGTTTTTCATGAACGTTGTTTTGATGTGGCAGGGTGTCATGTTTGTGGGTTCCTGGGACGGCGTGGCTGCCGTCCCCGTGGCTCGCTGTTCCGCCCACGCCACATGTGGGCGCTGCCTGTTGGCCAGAGACCCATTTTGTGGGTGGAGTCAAAGTGGAAGGCGCTGTGTTCAATTGGATCGGGAACATCAAAGACCCCAAGACACGCAACAGGGAGATTTGTACGTATGCATTTTGGTTGGCCATGTTGCGAAGGGAACGCTGTCATCATTTTCCATTATTTAGATATGTTTTAAGCCTAAGTGATAGGAATTGTGCTTTCAGGGTTCAACTCCTGGACGGCAGTGACGTGAGGAACTTTTGTCACGGAAGCCACAACGCCGGCCCTCCGGTCAAGAGTAAGTAGAAAATCCCGACCAAACGTGACCCACGTTTGACGCGTGGCGTGAAATGTGTCGCAGACGTGGTAGCTGGCGCCGGCGAGGTCGTCGAGCTCTCCTGTTACAAACCGTGGGCGTCGTCCACATTGACGTGGCATCGCTCTCCGTCTGGCGTTTTGACAAGGCGTGTCTTCATCTGGTCGGATGATGGCGGCCTCAAATTCTTGGCCAATCAAAACACTTGGGGCGGGTACCACTGCCAAGCAGAGGAAGATGGCTACACGGAAACGCTAGCTAGCTACTGTGTCTTCCCGGCCAATGGGCTGCATTTGGCGTGCCAGGACGCCAAGCCCGTCCCGGTGGAGTTCGTCCCGGCGGTGTCCTCATCACCGCCGGCGGCTCGCTGTGAAAAACGGAGCTACCACGGCTGGTTGGTGGGCGTGGCCGTCTGTATCTTCGTCCTCTTAGCAGCCGTTAGCGCGGCGTACGTCCGCAGGAAGCGCCTCGCAGGCCGCATGATTCCGCTCCACGCCAATGTCGACCGATGCGAGAGCGGAGTCCCAGAAATGGGGGTGGAGTTAGAGGAGAAACTGAAAAGTGACACTTGACTGATAGGTGCTCGGACGTTTGGTCGCCGGTCTTTTGGTCGCCAGTCAAATGGTGACAGTTTAATGTTGAAACCAGTTCTCAAAATTATATTCATCAGACAGAGTTTAATATCTAAGAAAGTTTAATATCTAAGAGAGAGTTTAATATCTAAGTACATTTGGCCGGCGACCAAACATCCGTCGACCAAACATCCGGTGACCAAACGTCCGACGACCAACCGTCCGGCGACCAACCGTCCGGCGACCAACCGTCTGGCGACCAACCGTCTGGCGACCAAAAGACTGGCGACCAAACGTCTGGCGACCAAACGTCTGGCGACCAAACGTCTGGCGACCAAACGTCTGGCGACCAAACGTCTGGCGACCAAACGTCTGGCGACCAAACGTCTGGCGACCAAACGTCTGGCGACAAAACATCCGGCGACAAAACATCCGGCGACCAAACGTCCGGCGACAAAACGTCCGGTCATGAACTGATATGCTGGATTATTTTAGCATCATTAGCATGGCGAAGCACATCTGGCAATATTTTCTTTCATTTATTTTTTACTGGTTATTCTTCCAAGAGGGTGCTGGAGCCGATCCCAGCCAGCTATTTTTTTAAAGAATGAATTAAATGGGTTAACTATTATTTTTTCTGGTGTCAAAATGAGTCACAGTTTTTTAGACGCCAGCTTGTCCAGGACCTCGTCGGCCATTTTCCGGTTGTAGCGGTGGATCTTGCCGTGTGTGGGCATCCATCCCAGCAGAAAACGGCGAAAATCCGTCCAGGCGAAGGCGAACATCTCCCTCCACTCGTCCTCCAGCGCCGCCCAGTCCGTCCCGGCGTCCACCGCCCCTTTCAACTGCTCCAAGTAATAATCAAACAACGCCGGCGCCTTTTTCTCGCACCCCCGTTCGTCCAGGCAGCTGCCCAAGAAGTAAACCACGTCCTTCACGCCGCAGCCGCCGCCCACGTATTGGAAATCCACGGCCGCCACGTCCCGCCCGTCCGGGGAGAAGCAGAAGTTGGCCAGCTTGGCGTCTCCGTGCACCAACGTCAGGAAGCGGCAGCGGTTGAGCGCCGCGTCCACGGCGCCGGCGTTGGCTTTCAGCCGGCACTCCTTCATGGCCGCCAATTCGTCTGGGCGTGTCTCCAGGTGCCAGTAGGTGCCCACCGGCCAGAGGCCTTGGGGGGCCACGCCCAGGAAGCGGGCGTGGAAGTGGGCAAGCCAACTCAGGCAGGCTCGCATTTCGCCGTCTTTCACGCTGGTTCTGTTGGGACCAATGAAAGCGCTTTAACAATAAGTAGAACCCCTGCTGCCCTCTGGGAGGCGCTACAAGAACATAACAGCCAAGACAAACAGGACTACAGACTTCCCTCGATTATCACGAATTTACTTCTTTTCAATTTTTTTTATGCTAAAAAAAAAAAAAATTTATAGTTCATAAAATTTTGAAAATCCAAGTCAAGGTAGTTATAATAGGGGTGACCCTACTTTGCAATTTTTCAATGATCGTGGCCATGTTTGGTCTACATTAGGGGTGTCAAAGTGGCGGCCCGGGGGCCAAATCTGGCCCGCCGCATAATGTTGTGCGGCCCGAGAAATTAAATCATGAGTGCTGACTTTCTGTTTTAGGATCAAATTTAAATTAAGAGTATAGATGTATATTTGCCCACTTTTAAATCCATAATTGTCATTTTTTAATCATTTTTTCTGTGTTTAGTTCAAAACTAATTTTGTAAAATCAAAAAATATATTTAAAAAAAAAAAGCTCAAATAAACATTGCTTTCGATCTATCAAAAATGGTATATTCCGAAAACTATATTCGAGGGATTACTGTAATTTCCTATTTTACACTTTCACTCAAACTATATAGGCTACTAACCATTTTAATTATTTTTTGTACCAGACTAATTAATGTGATTACTTAATTATTTATTGATGATTTATTTGTGTGTTGTTATTTGTGCATTTGTGCAAATTTGGCTAATCTAATGCTAATGTTTTTCTAATTAAAGGGAACACCCACCTCCTTTGATCATAACCAGCCACATCCAAGTCCTCCAACACGATGAGCATCTCGTCGCCATGGGAACAAACTGCCAGACATGCCGGGATCCTGCACTTGGCATCGGTGGCGTAGTTCTGGTACCAGTAAGTCTCCACCTCGTAGGATCTCACCTTCCTCAGGTGGGACCGAAGAGCGGCGGGATCATCAACGGCGGTAGCGGCTCGCCGGGGGAACTTGACGTGCTTGACGACCACAGAAGGACGCTCGCAACCATCCAGGTGAACACGTACGATCTCGCCGTAGCCGCTCCATAGCGTCTGGATCTTGGCGCCCACGCGGAGGGAAGTGGCGCCACATGCCCTCAAGATGGCTTCCGTGTGGGCAGGGTTCATTGAGGCGCCCTGTGATGACATGTCAAATCTGTTTGAAGAAGGATGGCTGGCTTGGAGATGTTTAAGGTGAATGCCGGCCCTCCCAGGCAAAGCGCATTGGAGGTCTATCCCATCAATGGCAGGAAAACATCAAATGGATTGGACGTCTATCAACGTCAATGGCAGTAAAAGGTAAGAAAATCAATAATATTCCTAAAGAAAATGACACATGCCACGATTGTATCTGTTTACTTTTTAGATATTCGCCACGCCAGTATTTTTGCTAACAAATGCTCTTTGCAATTAAAAAAAACAATAGTCCTTGAACGCAGCATGTGACGTTATCCTAGAACTACAAATTTATATGTTGTTTGCAAACTAAAAAACTAAATCCCAAACACAAGTCACATTTTGTCTCTTTAAATAATTTGACGGTATAAAACACGTTTTTCCAAATAACTAGCGAGTGTGTCATCGTGCAAATTTAATACGAACCGAGTAGTTTTCAACTTCCGCAGAGAAATGGCTAATTTGACGTCTCCCATTAATCGAAAGTGCTACTGGAGCTAGCTAGCAAGCACCAAGAAACTTCTACGGCAACGCTACTTGGACAATTAAGATATATCTTATATACAACTAGATGCGAAACGCGCAGTGACCGCCATTATACTCTGTCGGCCATTTTATGTCAGTACCGTCCCCCAAAAAGTATTAATAGAACGTGAAAATGCTCAATTTTCAACGAATTTTCAAAGCTCTTGTTTTTTACAAACTTTTAACATTAATCCTGGAAAATACTTCACTCGTTTTTCAACAAACCTAAACTTCAGTTGTCACCGTCAAAATAATAATCACAACCAGCACAAACAATTTCAACTTTCATCTTTTATTTCAATACAAATCAAATACTATAAAATACAAGTGCAACATGCGTCAACAGCGGCTACTTTATAAAGGATGAAAAACATTCATTTAAAAAAGCCCCGTACATAATTTTTTTTGATACGTCCAGCGCTTGTTTTGGCACATGAATTTGTCCCGTTTATCTTTTCACAGCGATGCATTCCTCTAAGCTTCACAATTTAGCTTCTTCCACGCGCTGTTGCTACCGCTAACGTGTTCACCCGCTACAGTAAATTCGGCAGTGTGAATTGCAAAATACCAAAAAGCAAATGAAATATGCTACTGTTTTTTTTTTAATTTTAACTACAGGACAACTGAACAGAACAATTAGCATTTTTTTCATAATGGCTAGCAAATGAAAAACCGAGTAAAATGTAATACTTCCATGTTTTTGTCACGAAACCAAATAACTGGCAATTAAATTATATAAAAATACGAACTATAATAACACTGGTCAAAACATCTTTGCGGCCATATTGCTTGGAAATGTTAGTAGTTTCTTTCACACGGCTAGGTAGTACCTGAGGTGTAACCTAAACGAAATGAAGTACGAAAGAAGCTACTTAAACCAAAGAAATACTCGCGGTTTCCCAACTTTGTGTCCGTCATTGCATAAAAAAGAATAAAAGAAGAAAAAAATGCTGTTATCTTTCGTCTTTTGGCACTTTGAGGACTTTGTAAATGTGATTGGCGAAGACGGTAGTGAAGTGAGGCCGTGAGTTCCTGGACATGAGCGTACATAGGGGTACTTTGCCCTTGTTTTGGGGGTCCTCCACGTCCCAGATTTCGGGCATGCTGCAGCCGGGTCTTGTTAAAATAATAGGGAAAAAAATGTTAGTCAGTTATCAGTTGGAAATATTGTCGAAATTAGCAAAATCTTTTAATATCCGACCAGCTAATACGAAGATATCCGTTTTTATTTTCATTCATAGACATCAAAATACATTTTGTTAAATATTTTATCTTTTTATCTTTATCTATTTTTAAATAAATGACCATATCAGCCATATTGTTTGGCGTTATGGCTTTTCGTGCATGTCAAGTCTAATTTATGCGCATATAAGCCGTCCCGTCATTATTTTTTTTAGTGACAAATACAGCGTTTTTGCGAGAAAATATATTAGTCGTACCTTGTTCTTCTGGTGCACCAAGAATCTTCCAAAACAAAAAAATCCACTCCCAGCTTGTTCAAATTACCCCTGACAGTCTCTGCAGACATGCGGCTGTACATGGCGTACACCATTTTGGTTCTCTCTCTATACGACAAACACGAACAAAAACATTAGCATTCGCCACAGTCTTCTCTATAGCGCAACCTCTCCTGACCTCAGACCAGCGTCTTCATAGTGGGGGTGGTTGACGATAGGGCGACCCGTAGACAGTTTGACGCTGGCCATGGTGGGCATTGCACCCGCAAACACGGCATCTGTGTAGGAGAAACGTTGGGATTGTAATTTTTGTTCATTCGTTATAAAAAAATGTGAAAATCCATGCTAAAACTTGTTAGCCACTTTTGCTACTAAGTCAAAAAGCTTTAAAAAAATGTAAATATTTTTTGATTATGTCTGGTAGGGCAAACTAATGCAGGGTGGGCAAACTATGGCCTGCGGGCCATATCCGGCCCGTTAGGCTTTTTAATCCGGCCCGCTGACATGTCCAAATGTTTTTTTTTTTAATTTCCCCAAGATGGCGCCTTCACACGGAAGCCAGTAGCAGTAGCTTTGTCCACTCTTTGTTTTTTTGTGTTTTACAGGCCCTCTATTTTTTTAAATGACATTTAAATATCTCTTAATACATTCCTTTTTACTTTAATTTGTACTTTATACTTTTTACATGAATGATGAGTGATGAGTATGTTAATATTTGAGTCTGTTTTTCTGTTTATGTTTCATATGTACTTTTAACGGATGCACTTTTTTATATCTTATCATATCATGTACTGACCCGGCCCATCTGTCACATTTTTAAAGTCAATATGTCCCCCGGGCCCAAAAGTTTGCCCACCCCTGATTTAGACTAACGCATTACTCACCAGGAACTGTGTTGTCCCGTATCCACTCCAACAGCTCCTCCTGTGGCATGTTGCTGAACTCCCCGATGATTCCCCATTGAGATCGCAAATTGGACACGCCCTGCACGGCCATGAGGGCCAGAACCAGGATGGTGGCGGCCCGGTGCCTGCTTTTGTCGCCGATCCAGCCCAGCAACTGAGGGGGAAACATGGGAAATGAAGATGAGCCCGGGTGGACACTCACATTGCCATCGGAGGTTGACCTGACCTGTCTGGAACAAATGAGTGAAGCCACGATGCACATGTGTGGCGTGAGGAAGAGCTTGAGGCGCATGATGAGGACGGCTAAGACGCTGAAGGCCAGGAGTTGCAGACTGTGATAAGCCAACTGTGAGAGTGTCAAACATCATTCCATCAATTGTAAGTATAAAAACTGGCATGTTCAGAAAATGAAATGAACTTAAATGACAACACACAATGTAGACTCCATTTGATAACAACATATTTGTCAATTTATTAGTTTTTCTCGTATTTTATACGTTTTTTGATCATTTCAAATTGTGTATGACATAACTTTTGGATAGATTTTTTTTCAAGTAAGTTTTTTGGTAAAACCGATCTCGTTTTTATCCATTTCGGCTCTAATACAGATCGTATCGGTAACGTTAGCAGACTTAAACGCCATTGTCAATTGCTAATAGTCATGCTTTAAGCATGATATGCGCATGCACATTCCGCCTTTTCACTATCTAAAATTCTAACTATAGCGTGTCAGCAAGCAATGTACTCAGACAATTAAGATATCAGCATCATACAGTGACATCTACAGAATTTTAAATTTAGTGCATACTTTTAAATACGCCTGGGTAAACAAGTGCCGCATTGCATTTGTACGTTTTTATTATTATTATTTATTTCAATTGCCTATGAAGAAAAATTCCAATCATTAATAATAGCAAGGTATATAGATGGAGGAGGGGTGCTTACCTCGCCTTTAGTTGCAACTTCACATCTAAAACAGAAAGGCATAGAAACACAATTAGAAATCACATATACTTCCATTCTTGTCATATACTAATAAGTATAGATGACAATTTTCAGATTTTAACACTGTTGCTTTATGCAAATTGTTTACAAATTCAACTAACCTCAAAGATTCTTCACTGTTACGATTGGCATTTTCATTAAAAGTCTTTCCTCCATTCCTCAGGAAGCGGAAAACATCTTGCACGACCTAAAAAGACCCCAAAAATACTCAATTTCCATCTTTTTTTTACATTTTCGTCATCCAACGACATTTAACTCACCGTCTTTGCAATCAACCCCACCAGCAACAAATTGACCGGCAGCAATAGCGTTTTTAGGTAGCGTGTAGGAGTCTGGTGCAAGAATATGAAAAGAACATATTAATATTTTAGATAAATATCCATAAGGCGTGGATGACAAACTCACCTCTAACTCCATGAAGTCAAACTCAGCAGCACACGTGTACATGAGTGTGTGGAAGTCCTTATAGCTGGTAAACTTGGATTTAATCAGGCCACTGATGTGCGCCTGGGAAAGACATTTTTAGATTAAAAAAAAAACACTAACATAGGCGAAAAAGACAGTAAAATGATAACAAAATCATGATAGAATGGATATATAGTGTCATTGGAACCTTACAGAATATTCTGAAATATGTGTAGTAGTAGTAAAACCTCTTAAATATGCAATAGTAACTTTTAAAAAGACATTAACTCACGTCATCGAGGGCGCCAAGGATATTCGACAGCAGGAATTTGAGTTGAACGGTCCACACCACCCAAATTAAAGTTTGAATGACCTGAGAAAGTAGTACAAAAAGTCAGATTTTTGAAGTATATATTTTCGGATGCATTGGGGTCTTTCTTACCCAAAAGAATAGTCCGTTCCCGAAATATCGGGTAATTCGATCCCTCAATGCGACAATGCACTAAAAAGGAGAATTAGGAAGATCATTATTTGCAAGTAATACATAAACAAAACTTTATACAGTATTCCCTCGAATATCGCGGTTCATGTGGAGCAGGCAGGCATGGCCGCGATAATCAAAAAAATGCAAAGTAGGGTCACATACCTGTCAACCTCGAACCATTTGTGATCTTACCAAATTTTGTTTTCGCCCTTACATATATGTATAAATACATGGAAAATCTTACCACTTTACTTTTTTGACAGGAAACGGAAATCACATGGTGAAAGTGTTACAAAACGAAATGTTTATCATGATCTTTTTTTTTTAGCCAATCAGAGGCGCCGGTACATATATCACTTGGCAGACATGCGTTTCCGGGAAGAAACAATGGCGGATGGTGAAAAATGGCTAGAAAGTGCCTTAATTTATTTTTTTTTCTCAAAATCACCGTTTAGCGTACCATTTTCATGTGTACAGCGTACCAATATAAAAATGGGCTTTCAGTTGTACCAATTACGGCGAGAACGTACCAGTTGACAGGTATGGGGTCACCCCCATTTTAAATAAATAAATAAAAAACATTTATTCAGTGTTAAGTCTTAGTGGCTTCTAGTTATGAGTTTCAGCGTGTATTTTCACATTTTTTAACCTAAAAAATCCAAAAACACAAATAAAAAAAATCCAAAAATTAAAAAAAATTCCTTCAAAAATTATCCACAATGTAGTGAAGCCTCAAAAAAAATACTGTATTCTGTCTAATCTCACAATTCAGCTTTAAAAATCCAAATTCAGAGAATTTTTGACTTCACTGGTCTTACAAAACTCATACAAACAAATATATATACAACAGTGCATTTATAACTACACAACATTCATATTTGCAATTGCTTTGTGGATGATCTACATTTTCCATAGCAATAATCCAATTTAAATTGTTTTTCCATGTCTTGCTTGAACCGAAAATCCCATAATTTTGTCTCTTTTAGGTGGTTAAAGACAAGATTTATGATACGATACACACCCAGATGACAACGAGTGACGAGGCGTAAAAGGATGTAAGCAGCATGGCGTTCCCAAACATGAGCGCAAAGCAGGCAGCCAACGCCACCTGCAGAATGACAACACATAATAGACATGTTTTGTTGTCATTTCCAGGTGGTGAGTTGCGAGAATCCATGAAAAAGTTTGCTATACCAAGTGAGTGACCAGCACTGACTGCATTTTAGTTGCACTGAGATAACCCAGGATGTAGGAAGCAAACAAGGAAGCCACCTAAGAAATTAAAAAATAAAAGGTTAGTGTTGATTTAATATACATTAAACCCAAAAGTGGATGATTGTGTCATGAAAATTTGAATGACTGACATATGTCAGGTTGTTTATGTGAAGTGATTTTTTTGATTAAATGTGACAAATAGGGATTTATTTCACAATGATAACTATAATTTTTTTTTTAAATCAGTTAAAAACTGGTGTTTTATTTTTAATTTTTTTTTAAACAAAGTAGACCTAAATGATTAAACAAAAACATGTTTTTTTATATTCATGAAAGTAACATTTTATTCGTATATTACAGTAAACAAATAGAAAAATAGCAAATATTTTCTCTAGAAAATATTTTTGTTAATTTTTTAAACTTATAACAAACTACATAGTGTGTTGTTTTATTTATCACAAATATATATTTCCTTTAAAAAATATTTTAATTGATTTTTATTTCACAAAACTAAATATTTATTAATTTATTAGTCATTTTTAAATAAAAAGCAACAACATAATTTTGATGGTTTCTACTTTCCTCAATGAACAATTAAAACAAATATTTAAAAAACTAACTGAACTACACTATCAATGATTTATTCCAATCATTTAACTTTATAATTATCCTTATCATTAATTATAATTGTAAATCCAGTTTTTTAAAAAAAGTGATCACAATTGAAATTAGGGAATAAAAAATGGACTATAGACATATATTATTTTGCCATAACCCCCCCCCCCCCCAAAAAACATTTTTAACAGATTTTTGGACTTTCTATCTGCCTTTTGTTTTGTTTTTTTTTACTTGAGTGAGCAAGACGAACTGGGCAAACTGCCACGGCAGCATGAAGCACAGCGTGGCGACTCCCAGGGCGACCATTGCCATCCTGCTCGGTTTCCGGGTCCTATCAGCAGGAGGGCGATGATAAACAGACTGGTCATAAACTCCCTCGACAAACCTGGTGGAAATTCTCCATACCTCAAGATGAATGTAAGCAGCAACATCTGCAGAACCAGGAAAGGGTAGGCGAAGCTTTCCCGTAGAGGAGGCGTCCACATCACACGGGTGCTCTATCACCCCCGAAAACATGAAAGATTAGCATCTCGTTAGCATCCATAGCTTCCCGAGAAAGTCCACCCACCTCGCCGTGATTGAAAAAGAAACAAACGGTGGTCACGACGCCGCCAAGTCGGCTTCCGCTGAAAAAGACGAAAAATTGTTTTTTTATTGGGTTTAGCGATATTGTTGTAATTCCAAAGATTACCTGAGGTAGGCGCCATAGAGGAAAAAGAGGCTCATCATTACGCCGTTGAGAAGGAAGACGCACGCCACGTAGAAATAAGCTGGGTCGCCCAAGCCTGACATAAAATAAATAGTAAAATAAGTAAAATATAAAATAGTGAATAAGAGTAAAAGGTGTATTGTTAAACCTGAATTTCTACTTTAGGTCGGATTTCGATTGTTAAAGTGGCAGATGCGCTTTTCTATATAATTTTAAGTAAATTGTGTTCATAGGCTTTATATTTTTTGCTAAAATAAAATTTTAATCAAATTTATAAAGTACAAAATATATATATTTTTATAAATAATTTTGTGGAGATTAACTGTTTGCATGTTTTAGTTAAAAAACTTAAAATAATGATATTTGCTGGTTTTAAAAATTAATTAATTAATTAATTAATAAAAATTAAAAATATTTTTTTAAATAAGAATTTTTGCAGATTTTTTTTTAAATTCCAAAAAGAAAAAAAAAATGGTAAAATTTACATTTCCCCCGTTTTTGAGTTAACAATTGCATCTAACATAATTATTGGACTACCTGGGCTCACCTGAGCATAAGCCACACCCACCAAATTTACCACTAAAACCATATTTGGTCATACATAACCTTATTATCTTGTAAAAATCCAAAATCAAAATACACTGAAGTATAAAAACAACAACAGGGTTCATTGTACTGACTTCCAGGACCCCCAGAATTTCTCTTAGTACACCATAAATAATTAACTTGCCCTTATTTAGGACTATTTCCACTGTTTGTTTCTTTCGCAACTCTACCCAAAGTCTTCCAAAAAAACCTAAAAAATACAAACAGAACTCGCTTCCATGAAACCTTTGTTTAAATTGGCAGTACCTTCACAACTGTCCACCGGCGTCAAACCTTCTCCTCTGTTAATGGACCAACACATTTTGGTGGGAAGGCCAAAGTAGCCCATGACACCCGTGTAGACCCGGTACCCACCGGCTAGAACTACCTGGAAGTACAAATGTACACCAAAACGGTCAGTGTACTGAGTTAGAAACAACTTTGTTCCAACACTGATGAAATTAAGGTATTAGCTAGCTAGCTTAGCATTTTGGCATGGGTTGGACTGTCAGAATTTGCGTTAAAATTGATTGAAGTTAAGAAAAAAGATGTATGGGGATTTAGGCTATCCAATGGTTTATTTGCATAGTGATAAGTTCCCTTTTGTTGTAATTGCAAGAAAATATATAATAATGTAAGTTAAGACTAATAACCTGCGTTATTACATTATTATGCTTATTTTTTTTTAGGTTAGGCTAGCCAAAAATTGACTTTGAATACAAGAACAATGCCATTAATAGTGATGGTTTAAATGTGTGTGTTAGCTCAAATCAAAACATGAGTTTAAAAATGCGTAAAACCAAAACATGTGAATTTTCTCGCAAATTGGCCATCTCCGCACCCTTAAAATTGCCTTAAAATGGATGTAATTTACAAATTTATGTCTAATTTGTGCGCATATAAGCCGTACCCTTGATTCAGTCATCATTTTTTTGATTGACAAATACGGCTTATATGCGAGTAAATACGGTAACTCTTGAAAAAATGTTTTTTTTTAAAGCAGTAGAAATTTAGATAATATTGATTTTTTTTGTACGTGTTGTTGATAAATGGAATCTGGAAAATCCGAAAATTCTCACTACGATATTAGATTTTTGACATTTGGTAGCTCAGCTATTGCTAATGTTAGCTTTGTACCTCTGGGTAAAGGTTGAAGCGCTTTAGCGTGTTTATGACCAAGGGGTACTCGGTCAGTCGGTCATTCATGATTACGTGGAGGCCCTGCAAGAAGGTGGGCGCGTCGATGATGGTCTTGTAGTAGGAGTAGTACAAGCCCTGTAAATAAGAAAGTAGATCAGACATTCAGAATTCAGATGTCAAACTAAAGTTATAGAAATAGTGATGAACTCAGGAAGTGGCGTTCAAGCTTTCGCAACACGACATGTTGGGCAATTAGTACAGTATTTGAGATGGAAAATTTAGGGAAGTTTGTTTTTCACCATTTCTGTACGAAAAGCCATTTCTTTCTCCAGGTTGGACAAGTGTGAGAAGTGTCTGTCATTTTCAAAGAGTTGCGTCAGATGAAACCTGAAAGATGAGAATAAAAAATAAAAAAAGATGTTAATTAAGGACTTATTAAATATAGAAATCGTGTAAATTGTAGTGTATTTTTTCCAGAACAAATGCAGTCCAGTTAAAAGTATTTTTTATTCATCTATTTTATTCAAGCGGTCCCAAATTGGGAGAATATTTTCTGATTTGTTTCACTATCAAGTTATTGAAATAAAATAAAGATAAAAATGTTTTAAAAAGACAAAAAAATATTTACTATTAATTAAATTGTCTTCATTATAAAAAGTTTAAAACCAATTAAATTTTCTAATTATCACAACTCCATAATAAAATAGCTAATTTCACTAGTTATATAATATAATAAAATATAAAAATAATATAAAATATTAGAAAAATCTAAAATCACTAGTTAATTATATCCAGCTGCAGTATAATGACAATAAAGGCTGTTGACTTTGACTAATCAGTCAGTTTAAAATTTTAATTTATTTAATATTGTAATAAAATAAATTTAAAAGGGTTAGATAAATAATTAGGTTGAATTAATTGCCACACAAAATTATTTACAGTGAAACGATACTTTTACGAAAAACACTCATTTTATTTGACCAGTGCAATCGGGTGGTGAATGGGATTTTGACGTCATGTACACATTTCAATGACGCCATTATAACTTTCTGGATATTAATAACAACTCACCAATGAAGATATCCGCTTAGGGCAGCTGTGAACAGACAGACGTATAATTTAAATAATCACCAAATAAATAAAATAAATCAACCAATTCGAGTTGATAAAGGCACTAGGATCATGGTGGCTAACGCTCGGCAGCTAACACTCAATCACACACACAGGTGAGCTAATGTTAGCCCGGATGTTGATGAGCGCCGGAGATAAAACAAGTTAGTTCGGCCATGCGTTTAGCTCATTTAAAGACGCCGAAAAACTGCGACTTTACCGAGAAAAAACGTGAATCCCAGCCCGGCCGCTCTGGAGGGAGTTAGCCCCAGTCTATGCCGAACCCCCGGTAGCCCGTTTGCGGCTTTGGCATCCCTTCCAGCGGCGGAGGAGGAGGAGGACGAGGCGGCTCGTTTGGTGCTGCTTTTGCCGCTGGGAGAAGCGAGTGTGGAGGTCTTGTCGTTTTTCCCCGCCTGCTTTCGGCTTTTGGCCGCCATGGAGGGCCGCGAGAAGAGGGAGGACACAAAGACGGGAAGCCGGAGGTGAGAGCGAGCTGGGCGGCCACAGAGCGGCTGTGTGTGCCGGTCTCTTCTGGAACTCTGGTTGTGGAGAGACGCTTTCACTTACTACTACACTGGTGGGCGGACCACTCCAAATATACATGATAGTACACTAACGGCTGTATTTTGAAGCACACATTTTGTAGTTTTATGACATTTGAGCTAAGTTTACTGAAAAAGTGAGGTTTGCTATTTTTAACATGCATACCAAAACTTAAAACTCTGATTTGAGTGGCTATTTCCACCTCGAAAATGTCATTTAAACAACTCCGAGCATAATAAGTAAACACAATTAATCAAAACATAATATGAGTAACTATTTGACGTAGATAGACGTCCAATTAATTTGAAATGGATGGTTGGAGGACCAAAAATTAACAGCACCAAGTAATGTCCAATATGTCATACTGCTAAGATTCATGGTTTATGTTTAATCTTCATTTCATTAATGCATTTTTACTTTTTTTTCAGTTATACTGAAAATGATGGAGAAAACCGGTGGAAAGTGGTCAGGACATCGGGCTCACAGTTCCGAGAACGAGGCTTCAATCCCAGGTAGGTTTTGCGTGTTTTCCCCGGCTTGTGTGGGTTTTCTCCGGGTACTCTAGTTTCCTTCCACACCCCAAAAGCAAGAATGGTAGCGTAAATGGTCATCTTCAATTCAGTCCCCCGGTCGTTATAAGGTGTATTTTGGTCACTATCAGAGTATTATACAATATGGGGATCAATACATTCATTATTTATTCTGTTATTCTAATTCTATTGTGGTAAAACTATATTTTGATTCATAATGATTTATTTATAACTCTAGTGCCCCCCACAATATTTTTGTAAAGAATAGATATTGAATGCATTAATTAAAATTGTCGGATTGGTGCTGCTAATCTATTCTTAACACACTTAATAATCTTATATAATAATCACTGTCTTGCGTTTATAACTCTTGAGAAACTTTCCCTCGTCACCTTATTTAACTCTCATGCAAAAGATGTTGCAAAATACTGCCCCCTATCGTGTATTTTGGGCAACTACAACTCTGTCTGGTTACCATGGTGACGCCACGCGTCCAGGAACTAACACTTCCTCCAGAACCGGTATTGAATTCCTTGGAGACTGAATCAAAAGTCTGGCAACACATTTAACTTCCTTCCTGCTAGCCTTTTGTATTCTCTCTATTCGAAAAGCAAAGTAAAAGTGCAAATTCAAATCCAATACTTTAGTCAAATCAAATACAAAAGAATAGAGACTAAAATGTATTTGTTTACATATCTTAGAGAGTAGTCATAGGCGTTTAATTAAATTTTGAGGTATGGGTAAACATTTTTAGAACGTTAAGTACAATTGCTGTCAGTGTAGATTAAACAAATAATCTAGACTTATTGTAATAAATCACAACTCAACAATAGATATCCAAATAATAGTAGCTAGTTTAGACCCCCCTGCAGATGATGGTACAGTCCTAATATATCTCTACACACTTTAAACTACAGTAGATTACATTTTAAAACGTCTTAAAATGTTTTAAAAAATACAAATACATGTAATGTGAGCGTCAGTCGTCATATTCGAGTGAGTTTCCTAATTCAGGGAAAGATGACGACGCATTGAGTCACAATATTAGTCTGAACAGTAGAGGGCGTTGTTGTAAACAAGATGGAGGACGCTTCAAAACATGTTTTCCTCCACATAAGTGGGGGTATTTATAGTCTAATAATGAACATGTGTCCTCCAGTACCACGTTGCCTTAACACACACGTGGAGAAAGTGTCTCATAACACTCTCAATGAGTCTAGAATCACAACAACAAAGTCACAACAGCTTTTGGAAAAACAAGTGTTTATTAAGACAACCCCAAAAAACAAAACAAAAATCCCCTGAATATTCAGGAACATTGCGATACTTCGTTACGAAGCAGTTGTGCATTTTTTCATTACACGGAGCACATATACAAAAAAATCGAAGAAAAAAATAAACAAAAAACCTACAGAACTCCCAGTAAGAATTCCGGAAATAGGTGAAGAGCACCACAAAAGTGTTGTCATGTGACCGTCAAAAGACTCTTTTTACGAGCAAACAAATAGAAACAAGTCATAGTGAGCCCTGTGGGAATTGGCTTTACTTTCCCATAGCCCCCCCAAAAACCCCCACTATCCTGCATTTTTGCCCACCAGGATCCCCTTTCAGTGGATACCTAAGACTTCCATCCACAACAGACTTTTTTGTAGCAATTTGAGGCACCATAGAATAACTATAAGCCATTTATAGACTCCAGGATAATTTACCAATCTCTAATTAACCTTTGTGGAATGTAGACAGAAAAAGCCTATGGGGAGGAAACCAGTTGAGATTGAAACTTGTTTTGTAGAAAAGCTGTTAAGAAAAATAATCGAGATAGACTGTGTTTTAGTTGAGGTTTTCAAGTGTGAAAGTAGCTGCTCCAGGAAAAGTTAAGGGAGATAGAAAGAAGGAGAAAAAAAGTCGAAAATGGTACACACTTGCTTCCTGTCTCCTCTAACCGAGTGTAAACAAAATGGCCACACACACAACACAGTAACCCTCCTCCACGTTGAACTTTGTGTACGTGAAGGGTAAGTAAGACGAAGAGTTTTAACTCCGGCCTTAAAACGAGATAACAGGTTAATGAAAGAAATGTACCAAAACAACAACAAAACGTATTTGCACGTGTGCGTGGGGGGGCTGAGTCGTCTTGAAAATGGCGTCCATTTTATGATGAAAATTGGAGACGTAAAAACGCCGCAGACGTGAAATTTCATTCAACTAAAAGGTCAGCAGGGTAATGTCGAAGGGGAAATGAGCTAATTCCGGTTTAGTCCGTGTCCTTTGGGCCACCCCTGCACCTCTGGCGAGAACGTTTTCAAACATAAACAACACGGTTCATTAGCCGGGCGGCTAACTGGGGAGCTAGCCGCTGACGCAACCGAAGCCGGGTTTCGAATGAAACGGGTTGAAGAAAAAAATGGGAGGCAATTGGGAGGAAAGCAGGGTCTGATTGAGTTTCGTTTTGAAAGTCCCCGACAAAACCGTGTCGGGCCCGGGGGGAGGGAAAGGGTATCGGACACCCCGTCAGCACGGCACGTTGTCCGCCGTCTTGGGGAAGTCTGCACAGTCCGCCCCGGTGAATTGCAGTCGCCTAACGGCCTCCTTAATCAGGTTACCCGATAGGATGAGCTCTTGTAGGAGGCGATGTGGGTCGTCCTCGTCGGCGTGAAGGCGTTTTTTGTTCCACGGTTTGATTTGGTCCCACTCCTGGTCGCTCGAGCCGGGGATGTGGTAGGGGCTCGCCCGACTGCTTCCGCGGTTTCGCAACCGCATACAGCAGCCTTGTCGTTTCGGGAGTTGGGTTCCCGTGGCGTTGGTGGTGGCTATGGTCGTACCTCCGGGGCCACCCAACAACCCCGCCGGGTTGACCACGCTCCCCACGCCGGCGGTGAGTCCATGTAGGCAGGCGGTCTTCTTTGGGTGACCGCCGCTATTGTTGTGGAGCTGCAGTGCCTCGCCGATTTTCGTCACCAAAGCGTCCACTTCTTTGGAGTCGACGGTGACGGACTGCTCCAAAAAAATGTAGTTTTCCTTTCGACAGGGCATGTTGTCCGCCCGTTGGTTTTGTTGTTGTGGAGATGAATGAGAGGGGAACCGATCCTCACACCGCTCCTCGGTCCGGGCTCTCGCCACGCCGCCGACCTACCAAACAAGATCGTTGATTTGTAAACAATGGGTGACGTGGGGATGGAACGTACCAAATTATCTGCCGAGGGGTGTGCGTGATGATGTTTTGGTCGAAATAGTCACTTGTTACTCCAAATAAAAATGGGCACGAGGTTTTAATAAACATATTCTTCGTTTAAATTTTAAATAAGACGATTTTGTAATTATTCTCATCAATTTTATCATTAGTTTAGGTAGTCAACCACTCACGCTTTAACCCCTTCTCTCTTTCTCTTTTCGCCTCTTCTCCACAAATGGACGTTACATAACATCCAACCGCCTGTCAAGTGTACTAAACAAAGCACGTTTTTGGTAAAAGGAGGAAGAAAGCGTGCAATTCTTTCATTTTTGCCTTACATGCAAGGACATGTCGTTAATTCATTGCCTACCAATGACAGGGCTAGATTTCACAATAGTATGGCAATATATTTTTTAGTAAACAATTGAGTTTTTATTAAAAATAAGACAATTTAAGTTAAAACATGTGTATATGTAGTATATGTTTGTTCATTTTTAGTACTGTTTATCCTCACAAAGGTCGTGGGCAAAAAATATACATTTATAATACAAAAAAATTAATTGATAAAAATAAGAAAATTTACCGCCAATGACGATAGACGTCCAATTCATTTAAACTAGAATGAGAATAGGATGAAAAATTACCATTTGTACAAGCATCCACCCCAGTCTAAATAAATTAGATGATTTAAAAAATAAATAAATTAAAATTTGCATAGTGAAAGCTACTCTTTATAAATTCCAACCACCAACATTACCCAACAGTTCTATTACAAAACGTTAACTAAAACAAGGAAGCACATTTTTAAAAGCATTTTGCACCACAAGCATTGATTATTATGAACCAAAACGAACTAATTACTGTGTAAAAAAAAGGTATGTTTTGCATGCATTGTGTTGTGTTATCATTTAGAACAAAAATAAGGAATTTCATTGTTGTGCAATCAAAAAAAAAAAAAGTTAAAATCTCTCATAGGAAGAATAAAATGTATGCCATTGTGCATTGGAGCTTTAAAAATAGCCCACATCAACTCTTTGCGCGTGTACACTTGTAATGTGTAGTCAGCGTGGCACCCCAGCATGTAGTCATGCAGTCACAGACAATAGAATTCAGGGTGTGTGTTGCTACGGGGAGTAGTACACCATGTTCTGTTATGCTTTCTCAGAACCATCACGGATAAACCCGATGCTCCAGTCAATGAGAGGCCCCGTCACCATATAAGGAGCTACTATGGCAGCCGGCACGTGGCGTGGACGACCAATAGGAAGGCCCTCTGACCTATAGACTTCCTGTGTGGCAAGTAAGAAAATGGCGGGGGAGGGCGTTAAATGCGGAGATGGGAGTGGTTTAAAAAAAAATAGTTGCGGATGAGTGTGATTGGCAGCAAATGTCAAAGTGGGTTTAGCAAGTTTTTTTGTAAACACTAGACCGCAAAACAACAGAGGAAGTTGATGATGAATTTACTCTTACTGGAAGGAGTTACGCCATTTTTTTTAGTGTGTGTGGTAAAGTGGAACAAAGAATGTGGCCTGCTGTTTTTGAAATTTGAGTTTGTTATTTACTGAACTGAGAATAGCTAATATTATTGGTTTATGTATTACAGAGCTTTGCTGTGTTGCCGGGTAAACTTGTAGTACCTGTAAGTATAGTCATTTGTTGTCCCAAGTATATGGCAGTAGACATATTTTGAGTACAAGTACCCGCAAGTTCATGTACTTGTTGTACAAGTGCATGCATGTTTATGTACTTGTTGTACTGGTACACGCCAGTACAAGTACATTTATGTATATACAACTAAATTAATTATTTTTGTAGTACAGGTCATAGTTCTAATTATACTTTTTTTGTAGTATAGGTAGGCATAGTATAAGTACACACAAATACACAATGTCTGGTTTCCTCCCACAACCCTTAAACAAGGATGCTAAGCTAGCTGGCTAATACTTTAAATTGCCCCTAGCTATGAGTGATTGGTTGTTTTTGTCGTCGTGACTTGTGATTGGCTGGCCACCGATTCAGGGTGTCTCCTATATACTTGTTGCCTAAATTCAGCTGGGATAGGCTCCAGCACCCTTTGTGGGGATAAGTGGTTCAGAAAATGAATGAATATCACATTTTCTGAACCAATTTATCCTCATAAAGGGGGTGCTGGAGCCTTTCCCAGTTGTCTCCGGGCCAGAGGCGGGGGACACCCTGAATGGGTGTGGCCAGCCAATCACAGGGCACGATGATACTCTTAAATCTGGGAAATTTAACCTGTAGCCACCTAGCGCTAGCGTTAGCATAGCATGCATGTTTTTGGAATGTGGGAGGAAACCGGAGTACCTAAAGGAAACCCACACAGGCCCGGGGAGAACATTCAAACTCCACATAGGTGGATATGACCTGGATTCGAACCCAGAACCCCTAGAGTCGCGAGGCCAACGCTCTAACCACTTGGTCCACTGGTCCGCCTTGAATGAATGAATATATAATATAAAATTAGCCACCCAAAGAAAAGAAAATATGTCGTTTGGGTGCATTATTTCTGAGGGAGCAACAACAATCAAACAATTTGAATGACAGTGAAGTCAAGTGACACCATTATACAAAGTGTAAGTTGTAGTATGAGGCGACTATTTGGGCCACCGTGTCAAATATTATTAGAATCCCGCTGTAAAATGGCAGAAATAATACAAAACATGCCACGTCGTAGCCGAGAAATCTTTACAAAGTCATCAACATGTTTTCTCGCGTCTGCATTTGTGGCGCGACCTCCCTCAAGGACGTCTTGCAAGCAACGGCTCTTATTTCGACACCTTGTTAGGATTATTTTAGTGACCTTGTATAAATAAAGCGGCAGAGTTGATCGGGTTCGAGTCCGTCAGTTCTGTTTTGGGTGTTTTTTTATAACCTTTGAGCAAATGTTGTCATTTTCTATTAAGGACTAATCTACCATTCAATTTAAATGTTATGACGGAGGTACCTTGAGATATGAGCTTCATTTGTTATGGGACTGAGCTCGTATGTCAAGTTACTTGTAACTCAAATGAACGTTTTCCACTAAAAACAAATTAATTTGTTCCAACCATCTGAAAAAACACCCAAAACAGGATATTTGATTGGAAAAACATTTTTATTTGTTCTAATTTGCCATCTATTAACAAAGTAACAAATAACTGGTAGTTTAATTGTACTAAATGTGTTTAATAGTACTAAAATTAGACGTATTTTGTATGGCAACATGCTTGTAACATAACATAAACAAATTTAAATGAACTTGGATTACGATGTAGACACTCAAAAATAAATTTAATCTAACTTTACACTAATCTTAATTCAAATTTTGTTCTAAATTTTGATATTTTTCTTCTCCCGGGTTGGCTCTATTAGCCCCGCCCCCACCCTGACTTTCACATGCAACCTATCAAGGGTTGTTTGCTTTTGTATTCCCTTCAAAATATTTTTAAAAAGATGTACACAAATGTCCTCACAATAGGATAATGCACAACCACTTGCCAATGAAAATATACTCCTATCATATGATTAAAAAATGCCAGGCTCCGCCCAGTGCTCGTAGAGACATTACACAAGAGACTTGTTATTGTTATTAATCAACGTTTGTTTGCCACGTTGTCAAAAGTTGACGATAAACTTTTATCACTTTATGACACACTGGCATATCTTGTTGCCAATCCGCCATTTTGGTTAGCAATACGGCTAATTATTAACGACCGCTCGTAGAAAGAAATGTGTGGCCATTTTCTTTTAAATGAAATAACAGCTTGACTTCCTCTTTAAGATTGAACACATTGGAATATGACTCATGTTTTTATCTTGGCGGTAACAAACAAGCTTTTCTTTTACATTTCCGGGACATTCTTTGCTCGGGGGGGGGATGTCCACGTCCAATCATGTGGTGTCCAATCATCCAACATTTAATGGAAAAGTACAGCTCAATGGTGAGAAAATAAAATTCAAATGAAAACAAATCCCTAATAGAAAAATAAGATAATTAAAAGTAAATGTATGAAAATGAATGAGAAATATTGGAGGACGATGTGAGTTATTAAAATAGTAAATGTAGAAAATTAATGATAAATGTTAGAGGAGTGCAGAAGTTGATAAAATAGTAAATAAGGAAAAGGACATTGGAAAATAAAACAAAAAATGAGAAATAAAATTGAATATAGAAAATGAATGAGAAATATTGGACTACTTAAATTAATAAAATAGTAAATGTGGAAAATTAAATTGAAATATACAACAAAAAATGAGAAATTAAAGTAAATTTAGAAAATGAATGACAACTATTCGACTACATAAGTTTATAAAATATTAAATACATAGAAAATTAATTTAAAAAAAGATTAATAATATTAAATTAATAAAATGAATGACACATATTACACTACATCAGTTCATAAAATAGTAAACTTAGAAAATGAAATTAAAAAATACAGAAAATCATAAATTTTAAAACAAATCACCAAAAAAGCATTAAATATAGAAAATATTTCACATTTTACACAATTTAAAAAATAATTATACACTTTCCCCATTTAATTTTCAATATAAATAAATAAATATTTTTTTCATTAAAAAGAAAAGATAAAAATAAATACTTCACATCTTCCCTCTATTTAAATCAATTAAAAAATACCAGCAAATATTTTCTATTAAAACCTTCAAAATTGTTGTTTTTATGTCAATTTAATATCTCAAAATTTTCGATTAACTCTACAAAAAAAGCTGTCAATTTTTTTAGCGACCAATCGTTGGCAGCCAGGAAATCATAACCACGCAAAAATGAGCAAAACAAAAACAGGACAATTGTCCCCAAACTGAAAAAGAGCGTCTTAGCAGCAGCTGTTTTCATTAGCATGACATCATTTCCTGGCCATAATCTTCGCGACCTTTGACCTAGTGCTCGTTGCTTTTTCTGACCACACTCGACCGTTGCCAAACACTTGATAGTCGACATGAAACCTTATTTATTAGACACACGGCGCTATAAATCCACACACAGCGGCAGCGGTGGTGTCCAAACACGTGCGGCCATGTTTGGTGTTTAATCCCGTCAACAGATGGACGCTAACAAACAAACAAACGGGACGAAAACACGCTCAATTACTGGATTTGCTATAAATCTTAATCGTATGATTCAGTGTTTTTTTGTTGTTGTTTTTTGTTATTCTAGTTAACAATGTGAATGTGAACAAAAACATGTTTTTAGACTCAAATTAATTAAAATAACATTTAACAATTATATTAAAAGTTTCTTTTTACCCTTCTCAAAGGTTGAATTAATAAAAAATATAAAATGTACATACAAAAGTACTATTCCTTTGTGATTGAATTGAAAAAATAAATAATTATAAATTTTCCAGGTTTTTTTCGTCCTCTAAAACTCACAAAGATAAAAATAGAATATTAAAACTAGTATATTAAATATTTTTAAAATTCATTCATTTACCCCATTTTGTTTTCTGGTTAAAAATGTAAATACACAGGAAAATAAATAGTAAAAATACTGTTTTGATATCCTCCTCTTTTTAAAAAATAAAAATAATAAAACATTTTAAAATCCTGTTCTGATATTCCCTCCTTTTAAAAAAAGAATACTATAGAAAGGTTAAGTAACAGAATAGAATAGAGTAAAAAAAATAATGAAGACATAAAATGACAAAAATATAATCTCAATTTCCTTGGTTAAATTTCAACGCCCCAAAATATGACAAATAAGTATATATATATTTACCTCAAGCCCATTTTAAAAAAAAATAGCTCTGTATTTCACCATATACAGTAATCCCTCGATTATCAAGGTTTCACTACATTGTGTTTTTTCCGGGAGAATTTTAATTTTTTTTATGTTTTATTTTTTTTGGGTAAATTCATAAAAATATGAAAATCCACGATGAAACTTTTTTTTAAATAAGGGTGACCCCAATTTAATTTTGTTATTTTTTTTAAATAGGGGTGACCCTACCTATTTATTTTATTTTTTTAAAATATGGGTGACCCTACTTAAATTTATTTATTTTTTAAATAGGGTTGACCCTACTTATTTATTTATTTATTTATTTTTAAATATGGATGACCCTAATTAATTATTATTATTTTTTAAATAGGGTTGACCCTACTTCATTTTTTTTTGTTTATCGCGGCCATGTTTGGTCTACAATGACCCGCGATAACCGAGGGATTACTGTAATCAAAAAAATTCCAAAAACACAGCACTCCTCCCCCTTTTTTCCCATTTCCCCAAAACAAGTTGAATATTTAAAAGGATTGGGATTAAGCCAACAATTAGAAAGACAACTTCTTTCTCAATGCCACGGTCAAACATTTGCCTTTTATGTCGTTGGGCGCTGGCGTCCGCAAAAGAAAACAAGAGGATGAACTTTGATAGCAGTTGGCGCGTGGCCAGACGTTCAAGTTCACCGAGTTTCTTTCCTCCATTGAGAGAAGCAGAAAAAAAAAAACATTTTTGACACTCTCTCCCGCTGGAGGAATGCGGCACGTCCGTTGCTACTATCAAAGGATTTATTTGTAGGCGCATTTGTAAACACCAAAATGTGACTCCATGAATAAAAGATCAAGTCAAGAGAAAAATATTTAGGAGGAAGATTTGCCTTAAAATTTTTAGCTACCTGCTACGGGTTGCTGATTAGGACTTGCTGACCCGCACAATTGGCAGTTTGCTGGTTTAAATGTGGGAGTTTGTCTCCGGGTGAGAATGTTAGTCATACACTTAAGCGTTAAAATAAATAAATAAATAATAGTACCGTATTTTCACGACTATAAGGCGCACTTAAAAGTCTTAGATTTTCTCCAAAATAGACAGTGCGCCTTATGATACAGTGCGCCTTATAATACAGTGCGCCTTATAATACAGTGCACCTTATAATACAGTGCGCCTTATAATACAGTGCGCCTTATAATACAGTGCGCCTTATAATACAGTGCGCCTTATAATACAGTGCGCCTTATAATACAGTGCGCCTTATAATACAGTGCGCCTTATAATACAGTGCGCCTTATAATACAGTGCGCCTTATAATACAGTGCGCCTTATAATACAGTGCGCCTTATAATACAGTGCGCCTTATAATACAGTGCGCCTTATAATACAGTGCGCCTTATAATACAGTGCGCCTTATATATGGAAAAAACAACGAAAAACCAAAAATGATAAAACACCACTGTCGGATATTAAAAAAAACAAACATTCAGAAAATAATGATGTGTAGTGATGTGGAATAAAGATCAGATTAATGTGGATTAAAGTTGAATGATGTGGAAAAATAATTTTATTTTTTTTTTGCATCTCAGAGGATAGATTGATAGGGAATACATTTGAACGTTACATATTAATGTGGAATAGTGTGCAGTTACAATGGATGAAGTGTAGTGATGTGGAATAAAGATTTGAAATTTGGATTGAAGTGGAATGATGTGGAATTTTTTTTGGGGGGGGGATCTTGTGATGGAAAATAGATTGATGTGGAATACATTTCAACGTTACTTATTAATGTGGAATAGTGTGCAGTTACATTAAATGAAATGAAGTGTAGTGATGTGGAATAAAGATTAGAAATTTCGATTAAAGTGGAATGATGTGGAAAAAGAGTCAATTGATGGGACCCATTACGGAGGATAGATTGATGTGGAATATATTTGAATGTTACATATTAATGTGGAATAGTGTGGATTTAAACGAAATGATATGGAAAAATGTGGAATACAATTGAATGATGTGTAGTGGTGGGAAATGAAGCTCAGAAATGTGGATTAAAGTGGAATGATTTTGAAAATGTTTTGTGTCGCAATACCGGAGATAGATTGACGTGGAATAAATTTGAATGTTACATATTCATGTGGAATAGTGTGCGATTAAATTAAATGATGTGGTTGAATGTGGAATAAAGTTAAATGATGTGGTATGAAGATTAGAAATGTGGATTAAAGTGGAATGATGTAGAAAAAATAGTGTATTTATGTCATTAGTGAAGATAGATTGACGTGGAATAAATTTGAATGTTACATATTAATGTGGAATAGTGTATACTCAAATTAAATGATGTGGAGGAATGTGGAATAAAGTTGAATGATGTGTAGTGATGTGGAATGATGATCAGAAATCTAGATTAAAGTGGAATAATGTAGAAAAAAAGCGTATTTATGTCAATAGTGAAGATAGATTGATGTGGAATAAATTGGAACATTACATATCAATGTGGAATAGTGCGCAATTGAATTAAAAGATTTGCTGTCAAAACGCCAAGGCGGAGTACTGTCAGACCAAGTTAAATTTGGTGGAATATAGTTGAGCAACATACAGTAGAATGGCAAGTGGAATAAAGTAAGTGGAATAAAGTTGAACGGTATGGATTCCCAGGGTGGCAGAATCGTTTTTTAATGACCGGGAACGCCATTCCAAGTCAGCATGATGCAATCAGCGGCACCATATACACCATTACATAATTCCTCCCAAAAAGCGCCACCACAACACGTCTTGAACGTCCCGTTCCAAATCCAATCTTTACCAAGACGCTGCTGTTTGATGGACGGCACCCCACGTGCGCATCCCCCAAATACATACTAGCCTACACACACACACACACCATGTAAGTACGTAATGTTCCTTTAACAACGTGAGCTTGGGGGTCCCGACGAGGTTAAATTTTGGAGTAAGACGAGGACGTGTCTTCACTTTGTCCACCAGACCAACTCATGTTATCGTCCGTGACTAATACTATTGACATTATGTAATATTACATATAGTATTTTGGTATGAGTGTTTATTTAGGAGAGTCTTTACACATGTTTAGAATAAAAATGGAGGCATTTTTAGATTGGAACCCAGCCATAGTTTGCAGGCCGGGGACAAAATGGCGACTTTATGGGTCGTAAACCTAACTAGAGGGTGGTAATAGAGTATATTTGTAGCATATGTGTGGTGGTAGTTAGCAGAAATGTATGTAGTAGTGCAAGAGAAAGTTTTGTTGTTAGGAAGTTTAGGAATGAGTTCACATTTAGGCTAATTCTTGTTAGCCTAGCTATGTTTTTTTGCATTGTACATTAGCATTAAGCTAAGTATGACAGAAAATGAAACTTTTTTTTATTATTGCAAACTTTGGAGCTGAATTGTGGTTAGATGTTTTTATTGTTTTGTTATACTGACACACACACACACACACACACACACACACACACACACACACATAGACACACACATAGACACACACATAGACACACATGTTATTTGAACTGATAAGATGTACTCATTCTTTCTATTTCAACTCTTATCTAAAGAAACAAATGGGCCGCGATCAAACTGACATCCGTTGTCGGGTAAATTGCACGTAAACACACGCAATAAAAAGCCTTTTTAAAAACAAAACAAACACAAGAAAGGACAAAACAGAAATCAGGCAAAAATATAGAACTAGATAAATTTTAGATAGATAAAATCAAGGAGAAATGTAGTTTGTTTTTATACTTATAGTTGCTTTTGTGTTAAAGATTTTAAAATGACATGTAATATAACATCAAATTATGTAAAATAGCAACTTTAATTTTCATAATTTTAGCATTTTTATCAATATTACAACTTTTTTTGCTATGAAATTACAACTTTTTCCCGTAATATTCTCTAATTTATCAACATTTACAGCTAATCACGTAATGTTATGTTTTTCTTATAATATGACAACTTTAATTCAATAAAATAGCATCAAATTATGTAAAATTGCCCCTTTAATTCTCATAATTTTACCATTTTAATTTCGCAATATTACAACATTTTTTCTACCAAAAAATTTGCCTAATAACGTAATATGTTTATGTATATGACAACTTTAATCTAATAAATGTATGTAAAATTTCCCCTTTAATTCCCATAATTTTAGCATTTTAATTTTACAATATTACACCATTTTTTCTACCAAAAAATTATGCCTAATAACGCAATATTATGTTTTTTTTCTCCTAAAATGACAACTTTAATCCCATAAAATAACGTCAAGTGACATAAAAGTCCAAATGTAATTCTCTAAAACCAACTTTCTCCACATATTACAAATTTAATCTCATAATATCCCAACATACAACTTTATTCTCTCAAAATTCAATTTATTTTTCCGTAACACTGCGACTATTATCTGAGAATTTCACATAATCAAATCCTACTATCTTTGACCCAATACTTCTGTTAATGTTTGTTAGCCGACCGTTGCTAGCGCTAGCCACGCCCTTTTTACTCCCATCCTTGCGCATATTTATCAAATAAGCACACCCATGTGTCCAGTCGTTAGATTGGAAGACATTCCTCCTTTCGGTTTGGATTGCGTAACAGTCGTAAATCATATCTTTTGCATATATGGCGAACAACCCGGGCTCAAAGCCACAAATCCAACCACTTGAGCATATGGAGTTACTTTGGCAACTCTGTGAAGTACTACACTGTCACAAGGATGTGCTATGCCGAGTTATTTACGAATACGCCGCGTGTATTTTGGAGGCTCGAAATGTACAGTTGGACAGGACAATCTGGCACGTGGGCTCATGTGATGTCACATGCTTTCTGGAAAACAAGGACATTGAAACAATAATAATAATAATTATAATAATGATAAGTCGAAAATGCAGTTTTTACAGGAATTTCCTTGCATTTATTTTCCTGTAGATTTTATAAGACATCAGATGAAAGACATGTTAGATATAACTAAATAGGTAATAAATAAGTTAATAGATAAATAAATGGAATACATAAAAAAAAATATATATATAAATAAATAAATATATGAATGAATATGTAAATAAGTGAATAAATATACAAATAAATATATAAATGTATATTTAGAAACAAATATATAAATAAATATATAAATGAATATATAAATAAACATATAAATAAATATATGAATAAATATATACATAAATCTATACATAAATATATAAATATATAAATAAATATATAACTGTGTATATTTCGAGACAAATATATAAATAAATGTATACATAATATATAAATAAATATATACATAAAATGTAAATAGATGTATAAATAAATATATAACTGTGTATATTTCGAAACAAATATATAAATAAATGTATACATAATATATAAATAAATATATGAATAAATATATACATAAAATGTAAATACATATATAAATAAATATATCAATAAAATATAAATAAACATAGACATAAAATGTAAATAAATATATAAGTCAATATATAAATAAAAATATAAATAACTATATCAATAAATATATAAATAACTATATAAATAAGTAAGCGTGTTGCTGAAATATAAATATATATACATACATACACATAGATGTACATGTATACATTGTATATTGGTAGGGTGAACATGTTACAATACAAAAATGTGCTTATTTTTTTATTTTATGTGAGTAAAAAGACAAAATAACACCAAAAAAACAGGCCCCAAATTTAGGTGTCTTTTATTGATTTGTTTTCTGGAATATAAAAACCGTGCAGCTAAAACTAATTTATTTTCTAAATGATGTATGCTAAAGTTACTTTATAAAGATACAATTAGTATATATACGATTTGATATATATAATGAAGGAAAAAGAAGATAGTTGAGGCTATTATTGATTTTAGCTAGCTAAGCAATATAGTACTTAGCTAGTAGCTCGCTAAAATCAAGAATGGCATCTCATCTTCTTTTGTGTCTTTTTGACGTTATTATACTGCCCCTAGCGGCAAAGTACCATACCACAGGGACTAGTAACTACTGACTCGTTCATTTTCACTGCCATTGACGATGATAGCCGTCATTTACAGCCAATTTTGAAGCGCACACGAGCGAGCACGAGGTTGATAGCGGCGCTATTTCTGTCCCAAGAGGATTCTGGGAAGCCGCCATCTCCGGCGAAACTTCACACCGACCCACTTGGAAGCAGAAAATAGAAAAGCAACATGCAAAATTGGCTGAGGGACGGCGTGATGCTACAAAGTCCGCACGCCGCTTCTGTTTGCTCGCTGTCGGCCTCGGGTCACTGCTTTGATACTCTGGCCAAGTTAGCATTTTATCTGGTTCATTATTTTGTTTTTGTTTTTGTTTTAAACATGGCTTCCCATTAATGGTCAAGCCTCATTAGTCAGGTGTTTGAAGAGGATAGTCATGTTGCCATGGTTACTAAAGTACACAAACGGCAATCAAAGCATCCTTTATCTGCACGGTAACCATTGCATCGCATCTTGTATCGCCATGGCAACAAAAGCCTTAATATTCTGTTTTCAGGAAGTAACTTTAAACATCCTTATTTAATTTTAAATTTAATAATAGAACAATTTCACACTTTCAAAACAGACTAACAATAAAAAAACCTGAAATATTAACATTAATTACAAAGTACTATTGTTTGTGAATTTCTTTTTTAAAATATAAATTAATTTTAAAAAATGGAACACAGATAGGATGTTTTAGAGCTTTTCGATGTATTTTAGTTTTTATTTTACTTTGATATAGATTCAAAATAAGTCATTTCTACTTTTAAAGCAAAAGAACCATCTTTTTTTCCATTTTTGCTGCACCGCTCTATTTTTCCACTAGAGGGCAGCATGTACCCTGCACACTAATGATGGGTTCTTGACTTTGGTCTCTATGTAAAAGTTAATTTTGTTTTCTCACAAGTGTAGCCGGGGGTGCTGGAGCCTATCCCAGCCAACCCTGAGCAGTACTTAATTACTATACTACTACTTAAAGTACTTTTTTAAAGAACACCTGATGACAGAAGACACTAATTTATGTCATCACATCTACACAGCACAACTCATTGGAATTTACAGCCATGGTTAACAATATTCCAGGACATGTTGTTACCATTTACATCCGCTCGGGGGCGCTGTGGGTACTTGAAGCAATGTCTATTTGAAACCATTTGTCACAATAGAATATTACATACAGAAAGCCTTCTTCCCTTAATTAATGTGGGTCCAGCACATTTTGAGGACTATCTGGGTCACTTCCTGTAAAAATTGGGCCATTCATTCATCACTTCCTGTTTACATCAGGCCTCTTCCGGCACATTTTTGGGAATTATATGGGCCACTGCCCATTCTGAGGCATTCCAGGGTCACTTTCTGCATATGTTGAAACACTTCCTGTTCTTTTTATGACGTTTTGGGCCACTTCCTGTTGACATTGACTATTTTTTTCACTTCATTGGAAATGAATGAGGCCATTTTTTGATCTAAATTAAAAAGTGAACAGATAAGAAGTAGCATTAATGCATGATGGGAAATCTTTTGGATGACCAGTCGCTGCTTTGCTAGTGCGGTTTGTCTCTCTGCTTTTGAGCTGAGCATCAAAGTGTGGATTTACAGAGTTTACGCCCCCCCCCCCCACACAGGACAACCCCCCCCCCCCACTCCCTGTTTTTTTGATTCATGTTATGTTAGCGGCCTCAAGGTTGTCGTGGTTTAGGTGGCCGGCTGGAGTGGAAAACGGCGAGGCAGCCAGCCGCTTATACGAGCACGCCGCCTCATCCATCTCGCTGACGTGGCCGTAAATTATGGACGGCGAGGCGGCCGAGCGGTCGCCCGCCGCGCCTCCGCTCCGCAACAAACGCCAATGCTGTGTAAAGTCAAATGTTGATGCTGTCGGAGGTTTTACGCTAGCATTTTGCGGCTAGGCTATACACAAATGGATTTCCATTGGTGACAAATGATAATAAGTATGATGATAAATGATAATGCATTTTAATTGATGCAAAAGCTAGCGAAAATCCTTTTTTTAAATACGTAGCTGTTTTAATTCACTTCTTCATTTAAATTTTTTTTTAGGTATTTTGAGTCATTTTTTTTGTTTATTTGGGGATTTAAAAAAATACAAGTATAAAGTAACATTAAACTCAGTGAGAAGTGCTAATGTGTATTTTTATATTTAAAATTTGTCAATGTTATAACACCATAATCAGAAAAGAGGCAAAAATAAAACATTCGCAATTAAATTTATTGGTTACTTTATTTTTTATCAGAAAAATATTTTGTTTTTGTTCTTTGTTTAAACTAAAAATTGTGTTGTTTCCAAGTCATTTATTTATTTTTTTTTATTTGGAGGAAGAATTAGCAATTTTTTTTTAAATATATTTGTTACATTTTCAATAAAAACAATATAAAAATCTAAATTTAATTTTACCCCAAAAAAAACAAATTTTGCGTACCACGTAAAGTTGATGCGACGAACCAAATTTGGCCCCGGGCCGCAGGTTTGCCCACAGTACCCTTCCAAAAAATTTTAAAAAGTCGTCTGACATTGTCTTCATCTCTTCCCCATAGATTTTGCAAACCGTTGTAAAATGGCGGCCGTAAAAATGTGATTCCCGGCCGAAGTCGTCTTTTCTAATAACACGGCGAAGCTTCCCACTTCCTGGGAATCGGCCAATCGGAGCTAGGCGGAGCTAAAGTTGACATTGTGGAGATTTACGGGGTCTTATTTCACGCGGGTTTAGGGGAGTGTGCACTTGAGTGTGTGTTTTGTGTGTGTATAAATGTGTGTGTGTGTGTGTGTGTTAAAAGGGGCTACTGGGAGTGAAGAAGAGGAGCAACATGAGGCTGTAAATCCTCATCTTCGCTTCCTGAGATTACACATCGCTGTGCTGGGTGTTTGTTTGAAAACTTTAAATATATCCTGCCCACCAGTATGCGTTTTTGTGTGTGTACGTGTGTGTGTGTGTGTGTGTGATAATAATAATCCCCTTTCCTTCGGGGTTTGTGTACATGCAGTGCATGTGTGTGTGTGTATAGTCCTGTTGAAAAAAGAGCAAGATTTGGTTGAAATTTAGCCCTCCAACTTGAGCAAAAAAATATGTATCATATAAAAATATATGTCCAAAATATGACATTTGTCTCATTGTAGAAAGAGTCAATGTTATTTTTCTTCATTCATTCATTTTCTGTATATATAATAATATTTATGAATAAAAATATAGTACATTAAAATGGCAGGTACCTAAATTTATATAAAAATATGTGTATCTTATAGTATAAAAAGGACACTTTTTATATATATATATATATATATATATATATATATATATATATATATGTTGATTTTAAAATTTAAAAAGTAACAATAATAATCCTAATAAAAACTACATATATACTATAAATTTGCATGTACTCATTTATATAAAAATATACATGAAAAAAAGTGAAAAATGTCCCTTTTTTAATTAAAATGTAATGTTCAAATATATATGATTAATATATTTATATATACTTACATACATACTATGTATTTGCTTATACATATTAGTCTTAAGGATATATAGAAAGTGATTATCTATATATTTTTCATTTTTGAATTAAAAAGCTATTTAAACCAAATTTTTTAGATGAAAAAAATGCTCCATTGGGGCTTATTGGTGCCCGATTGGATTTGTGGTGTCAACCTTTGCCTGACGTTAAACCAGCAGGAAAAAATATCTGGCGCCTGCAGACTGACATGGCCAGCCCAAGAAAAAAGGTCCGCCGTGACAGCCGGCGCAGGTCGCCGTCGAGCGAGCGGCGGTCCCGTTGCGCCGACTCGGCGGCGCTCCCGTCACATCGTGTCAGCTTTTAAATCCGAGTGGAGTTGACGACGGCTCCACTCCAGAGTCAGCCTCAGCGTTCTGCCTTTAAAACGCCCGCTTGTGCTTTTTCACCCCCAGATGGCCCCATCGCCGCTCGCCGCCGCTTGCCATCGTCCGGGATTTACGCCGGCCCAGAGTTAATCCAAGTGTCGACAGGATTCTCCAAAGGTGAGTTGACCTGGTTTTCCCCCAAAGTAGCAAACAGAACATGCGCGAAAATGGTCAAATGGCGTTTTGCTCGTGGCGACGCCCCTTTTTCCTCGCCATTTTTGGGCTTTTTCCAAAAGTGGATTTCACTGGAAGTGACGGCAATGAGCGTTGTTGTCAAATTAAAAAAAGAACGGGTGATTAACTCTTTTTATTTACGACAAAAGCCTGAAAAGAGCATTTTTCGCCCCTACCAAGATGGCCGCCCCAAGGCAACATTCCCATCAAAGTCCATCCATTATCATTACTGAAGTCCTAACTAGCTTATGTCTCAACCTAATTTAAAAATGTTATTTCTTCACCGCAAGGACCAAAACAGTCTTTTTTGCTCATACCAAAATGGCCTTAGGGCGGCCATCTTGGTAAGGGCAACATTCTTGTCAAAGACTGTGCATTATCATTAAACGGAAGTCCTCACTAGCTTATTTTTCAAAGCGTTTTAAAAGATTATTTCCTCACTACAAGCACCAAAAAAAGTCTTTTTTGCCCATACCAAACCAGCCCCGGGGCGGCCATCTTGGTAAGGGCAACATTTCTGTCAAGGTCCGCGCATTATCATTAAACTAAAGTCCTCTCTAGCTTATTTTTCAACCCTTTTAAAAAGATTATTTCCATACCGCAAGCACCAAAAAAACCTTTATTCGCCCATACCAAAGCAGCCTCCGGGCAGCCATCTTGGTAGAGGCAACATTCCTATTAGAAGATCATTGCATCACTTTCAAAGCATTTCAAAGCTCGTTAGGACTTCATTTTATTGTGAATGCATCCACTTTGGTGGGAATGTCGCCTTTGGGCGGCCATCTTGGTAGGGGCGATAAATGGTAAATTCATGCTCCTGCTGTGAATTGAAACAATTTCATCACCAGTGGACGTGGCCGGTCGGCAGCGTATAAAGAAACTTTCAAGACTACCATCACTTGACACCCAAACGTGGCGCCGACATTGATTTCCTCACGTTTTAATTAAATAAAAAATCCAAAGCGCAGCCCGGCATCCACGCCTCTTTGAAGCCACGCCATTTGGCCGCCGTCCAAGTCGCTCATCTCATCCCAAACTCCCTTTTTTATGCTGCAATCGCGCACATTTACAAGCGGGGAGGGGCGGGGGGTTCGGACAAGCGGTTCTCATGCGCCCGCCCGCCCGCTTTGACCCACTTTATCACACGTACGCTAACGTCGGAACGGTCGGCAGTTGGGTTCTCGAGTTTCTTTTGCCAAGTCGTTCGTCAAAAGAAGGATTTGCACCGGGAAATTTCCCAATGGTGTCATTGGGCCAGCTCGGGTGCTAAACATAAGGAGTGGGGGCCAAGGTTGGCACGCCGAGGCATTTTGTGCGGCCCGGAAATTGAAGAAAGTCTAGGTTTTTTATGCTTAAACCTTTTGGAGTAAAATGATAATGAAATATCCAAAAATCAGAGAATACATATTTTGTTTTGTTTGTTTATGGTGTTTGTTTTGGGTTTTTTAAATCTATTTTTTTTAGTTCTATTTGTCTTTTTAACATGTTGAAATCGTCATGTGGAAACATTAGCTTTAGGTAAGATGCTAGATGAATCTAATCCAATCAAAAACTGAGAAAAACAAAACAACAAACTGGAGAAAACAAAGAGCCACTGCACCCGTGCGGGCGCCATCTTGGATCCAAAATCTTAAATCATTCTGTTTATCACGTTAACATGCGACGTTTATCATGTGACCTGATATTATCATATTCAAAATATGAAACAAATGAAACTTTTGCGCCTTATGACATGAATTTACAATGTTAGAATATCATTTTATTGTGAAATTCATCATGTTATTATCATTTATGGTGCAAAACCTAGCAAGTATTTGAAATGATTACTTTACAATGTAAAAAAAATCAATACGCAAGGACATAAAAGTCATGCTAAATGCTAAATTAATCGGTTAAAATGGAAGTTTATCCCATTTAATTTTAATAACACGCTCGCAGCTGTTAAGGGATAAAGAAACCAAATGTGAAACAGCTTCATTTCCCTTTCAAAATAAAACATTAAGCTTAAATTTACAAATCAAATGAGGTGTCAAGTGATGTAACCTTGGGGTGAAGCTCTTACCACCTCTGGTCATGTGACATTAAGACCTCATGAATATTAATGAGCCCAACGCTGCCGCCCTGTGGACACGTTTTAAATTTGCCGTCATTTCTCGCGGCTCGTCATATTCACGTGGTAATTATCATGGTAGCCTCCAGGGGACGACGGCGAACACGCGAGATGAGGCCATGAATAAATGTTTGGGAAATGTCTTAGCATGTGGCTAATATGCTAATATTTTTCCGGTAATGTCACGCTACTAATGCTTCAGAGCATCTTTTATAGGACGTTAATTTACGGGACAAAACAGGAAGTTAGGCATTTTGTTTTTAAGCAGCTCGTTTTTAAATCCCCTTAGAACGGGGGTGAGCAATGTGGGGCTTGCGGGCCAGAAGTGGCCCGATCTGGCGTCCAATTTAAACTGGAGCTAATGTCAATAATATCAATTCCTTCGCAATTAAATATCATATCGATATTTTAGTATAAATAGTTTTCGATTACTGTATTTTCTCGCATATTAGCCGCCTCTGCGTATAAGCCGCACCCTGAAAATTGCCTTAAAATGGTTAAATATTTACAATTTCTCTCGTATAAGCCGCCTCTTGATTCACAATTTTCACTTCCATATTCATGGTTTTAATAGGGAGTACAAATGTGTTATTTTGAAGGGCAAATCTTTAGAAAAATCATTGCACATGGTATTTCTGAGATACTATATCAATTGAAAATAACTTATGCTGGACAGTACATTATTTGGCTCTATTTCATAAGAAAGTTAATTTTAAAAAGTAAGTCATGTGACCAGTACAACCAGTAAATGTATCCATTGCGGTCTAGTTTTTCATCCTTAGATAAAATGGTGGCACCCACATTGAGTTTTTTCCCATTTTATGCAAGATATGTTTATTTTTTTTCTTGAATTTCATTCTTAGACATCAATATTTACATTTTTTTATCGTTTTATCCATTTATCTTTTCTCTATTTTGAAATAAATGACCATATCAGCCGCATAGTCTTGCATTATGGCGTTTTTCGCATGTCAAGTCTAATTTATGCGCATATAAGCCGTACCATTGTTTTTTTTTTGGAACAACAAATGTGGCTGGAGTGTCCCAATACTTTGGTCCCACGCTAGAAAGACGGCAATTTGACTTCTTTGAAGGAGGGAGATGTAAACGCAGTAGGAGTTGAAGGATTAATATAGTGACAGTTACACACACACACACACACACACACACACACACACACACACACACACGTATAGGCAGTCGCACACTGATTGAGTGATTGGTTGACGGCCATTTCCTGTCCGTCTGCATGTGTTTAAAACCTGGAAGATGTTGGAGTGCCAAGAACGAAATGCAGACTCACAGACAATGCGGAGTCCGTCTTGAAGACAAATCAATCACGCTTTTAGGGGTGCTTAGGACAAGTTTGCCTTCACTAGCAAGTTTGGGGTGAGAATACAGACACAGAAAAAGACCATTTAGACGTAAATAAATACGTCATGAATAAGTTTTTATTTATTTTTGGCTTAATTCATGGTATTCATGACAACCAAATTTCACATTGACACAGAAAAATACGTTTTACACATAAATAAATAGCTCATAAATAAGTTTTTATTTATTTTTGGCTTAATTCATGGTATTAATGACAACCAAATTTCATGTTGACACAGAAAAATGCATTTTACACATCAATAAATAGCTCATAAATAAGTTTTTATTTATTTTTGGCTTAATTCAAGGTATTCATGACAACCAAATTTCACATTGGTATAGAAAAATACATTTTACACATAAATAAATAGCTCATAAATAAGTTTTTATTTATTTTTGGCTTAATTCATGATAAACATGACAACCAAATTTCATGTTGACACAAAAAAATACATTTTACACATAAATAAATAGCTCATAAATACGTTTTTATTTATTTTTGGCTCAATTCATGATACCCATGCCAACCAAACTTCACATTGACACAACAAAACTGCTTCTGGGGTTGAATTTTCAAAATAAAAGTATCAAACAAGAGTCAACAATTTAGATTTTTCTGCAAAAACTGTTTTTTTTTGTATCTTTTCAGGCAAATCGGAGTATTTTATCACCCTGATGCCTCAACACCAAATTTTGGGCCAGCCAGGTCACTTCAGATGACGCTAACCGCTAATTCTTCGCTACTATTCGGAACCCCTACAAAAACGGTAGGTTTTACGCGGGTCGAAATTCTCCAAATGGGTTTAAAAGCAGTCGTTAGCAAAATGTCTTTTTGGTAGTGGAAAGGGCACAAATGGAGGTTTTAACACCTTAAAAGCTAGCGTTAGCGCATTAGGGGAAAAAAACAACCAGTATTAGCTCACCACCGTTAGCCTTTTAAATGTTAGACTACCCTCGTTTAGGTTTTAAAAGTGCCTGGTGTGCTTTGGTGATGGAAAAACATCATTATAATTTTTAAGGCAAACTAAAAATATATTTTGGTGTCCTCAATCTGCAGCTGCCGACGTTAATTACACCTCGTAAAGGGATTACACGTGCGCGCTAAAAGGGATAATGCGCCATATTGCGCCCGCCGTGTTTACATCACGCGTTTCGTTGGCTAATGCCACTCGATAAATTAACGGACATAAATAACAAGATGGCTTGGCTGACGGGCCTGAAAAATAGCCTTTGAAATTTCAAATCAGAAACAATAAGCAGCTTTAATTGGTTTTGAGCGCAGGACGGAAAATGGAGGCCATTTTTTTTGCATCGGGCTCGCAGTTCTGGGATCGTGGGTTCGATCCCGGGTGTGCATGTTCTCCTTGGGGTTGCGTGGGGTTTCACCGGGTACTGGTGGACACTAGAAATGGCTTCGTTTGATTCAGGCTGTCCCTTAGAACACAGTTGGTGTCAAAGTGGTGGCCCGCGGGCCAAATTTGGCCCGCCGGATCATTTTTTTGTGGTCCGAGAAAGTAAATCATGAGTGTCGACTTTTTGTTTTAGGATCAAATTAAAATGAAGAGTATAGATGTATATTTATGTATATATATAATTTTTTCCCCGATTTTCCCCTTTTAAATCAATAATTGTCATTTTTTAATCCATTTTTGAGTTCAAAAATAATTTTGTAAAATCTAAAAGTTTATATAAAAAAATCTAAAATAAACATTGTTTTAGATCAATAAAAAAACTGAATATTCAGGGACTTTAATCCAGTTCTTTTAATCCATTTATTTAAAAAATATCTAAATATTCTATCTAAAAAGGTCCCGCCCACCTAAAATCAAGTTGACTTTAAAGCGGCCCGCGAACCAACCCGAGTCTAACACCCTTGCCCTAGGTGGTGGCAAAGTCAGCTGGGATAGGCTCTGGCACCCCTCGCGACCCTTGGAGAAACACACATGTTATTTGGTAGCTAGACCCCCAAATAGACAACATGGCACGGTTTGACTTTGATTTTTGTTTTGGTTCCGAGCGAACATCTCGCCAGTTAGTTTTCTGTGCAAACATCAAATTGCATCCCATCATGCATCTGAGTGCAGGAGACGCGGGTGCCTTTTTTGATTGACAGCTCTTTGAAAACACTGTTATTAGAGGCAGAGTGGAAAGAAATAGCTTCAAACAGACACTCCACGTGGCTTTTAATGTGCGCCTTTGCGTCTCAACTTTCTTCTACTTCGGGGGGTGTCGAACTCGCTTTGGTTGGCGGGCTAAATTCATGCCAGAGGATCTCGGTTGGATATTTTTGGCTAACTCACCTTCCACCATACAACTTACCGTATTTTCTCGCATATTAGCCGCTTTGCATATAAGCTACACCCTTAAAATTGCCTTAAAATCATTGAATTTGACAATTTCTCTCGTATAAGCCGCCCCCTGATTCACAATTTTCACCTTTGTATTCATGTTTTCTCTCTCTCGCATATTAGCCGCTTTTGCGTATAAGCCACGCCCTTAAAATTGCCTTAAAATCATTGAATTTGATAATTACTCGCGTATAAGCCGCCCACAGATTCCCAAATTTCTCTGTATACATGTTTTTTGTTGGGTTTATTCTGTATGCTATTATATATGTGCCCATTAATCATTATATGTATGTGTGGAATATTAATCATTATATGTTAAAATGATATATTAAGTTTTAATAGGGAGTACAAATGGTTTACTTTGAAGGTAAATTTTAAGAAAAATCATCGCACGTGGTATTTCTGAGATAATTTATGACTCAAAAACAACATCTACTGGATTGCACATTATTTGGTTCAATATCATAACAAAGTGAAATTAAAAAAGGAAGTCATGTGACCAGTACAACCAGGAAGTGTGTCTTTAACAGTCTAATTTCTCATCCATAGGTAAGATGGCGGCGTCCCGAACGAGCTAGTAAGTGAGTTTTTTTCACATTTTAAGCAAAATATGTTAATTTTTTTTTCTTGAATTTCATTCATAGACATAGAAATAAATTTACTTCAGCGTTTTATCTGTTTATCTTTCCTCTATTTTGAAATAAATGACCATATCGGCCACATTGTCTTGCGTTATGGCGTTTTATGCTAAGTTTTATGCTAATTTGTGCGCATATAAGCCGCATTTGGGTTTTTTACATTATTTTAACTAACCCTTAAAAAAACATTTTTTGCAAAAAATGAACCCATTTAATTCTTTAGGTACATTCTGTACTCTATTATTTTTTTTAAATGATTTCTTAATCATAATTAGAGTTTGCGGTCATTATGATGGGGGAAGGAAAGCAGGTTAGATAATGATACAATTTGGCTGTCAGTCACCTACGATTGGAAAACATGGCCGCAATTTGGAGTGTCATTGGACGGCTGGTCTCCATCTGCTGCCAAAACATGCACAGACGTGAGCGCACCGCAATTATACGTCCGTCAGGTTGATGCTTGTCAGATTGCCGTGCGACATTTTGCGGATGGATTGAAAGTGATTTTGAAGCATCTGTCGGAAGGTTGGACCACACAAAGGTCTTCTTGGTGGTCAGGTGACTTGACATATGGTTGTGGAGATTTGCCATGTGGTCATGTGACTTGTTTGTGGCATGGCGGTGGTTCACTGTAGGGTCGTGTGACTTGATGATAAGGTCACATGGTTTCAGGGTGCTGTGTGGCTAAGTTGTGTGGTCATGTGACTTCACAGTATGGCCATTGGGATGCTTTAAGGCAATGGTGTGAAAGTGGAGGTCGGAGGGCAGAATGTGGCCCGCCGCATCATTTTGTGCGGCCCGGGAAAGTCAATGATGAGTGCCGACTTTCTGTTTTAGGATCAAATTAAAATTAAGAGTATAGTTGTATATTACATTTCCTGATTTTGCCACTTTTAAATCAATAATTGTCATTTTTTAATCAATTTTTTTCAGTTTTTAGTTAAAAAATCATTTAGAAAAATCTAAAAATATATATAAAAAAAGCTAAAATAAACATTGTTTTAGATCTATAAAAATGGAATATTCAGGGCTTTTAATCCAGTTCTTTTAATCCATTTATAAAAAAAATATCTAAAAATTATATCTAAAATTATCCGGCCCACTTGAAATCAAGTTGACGTTAAAGCGGCCCGCGAACCAACCCGAGTCTGAAACCCTTGCTGTAACACCATGTGACGTCACTGTATGGTCATTTGACTTCACTGTATAGTCATGTGACATCAATGTGAGTTCATATGATGTCACTGTATGGTCATTTCACTTCGCTGTATTATCATGTCACTTCACTGTGTGATGACATCACTGTATGGTCATGTGACTTTATGGTATAGTCATGGTACTTCACTGTAAGTCCATCCGACTTTACTGTATGGTCATGTGACTTCACCCTATAATAATGTGACTTAATTGTCTGATCATGTGACTTTACTGTAAGACAGGGGTGGCTAAATCTGGTCCTCGATACAATAAAGGCAGACATTTTGAGGCCATATATTGGCGGAAATTCATATTTTGAATATTTCACGTTGTCTATTTTTCCTAATGTTGGAACTGACTCCGTCAGAATGACAACCCTAGCGATTAGGGCGCGGTTTTGATGTCCGTTTTATTTCTTTTTTGTCTCGTTTGAAGCTTAACTGGAGAACAAGGCAATAAAAGCCGCAACAAAGTCGTTGCGTTGAACCTCAGCGTCATTTCGCCATCTCGCTCTCAAAGCGCCGCTCGGCTTTCATCGCCAACATGTGGAGATCATTCTGACGTCTCCGAGGGGGGCTTCCTCTCCCCAACGCCGCTTTGAGCTGTCATTTTCTTTCAAAGCAAAGAAAGCGCATTCATGTCGACAAAAGTGTATTTCACAATCCCCCCAATTCAAAACATCTGAGAACCGCTGACGTCTCGCGTCACAAAGCAATTAGTCAAAACAGAAGAGCGTCAAAACGTCAACTGCGCTCGACCATTCCTAAGGGGATTGGTCGCTAGGTGCCTTTTGTTTCAGTGCCTTTGACGGCGCTAGGCGTCCAATCCATTGTGAGTTGAATGAAGACAAAATGGGATAGACTAATTTTAATTTTTGATTGTAGTTCTTTTGATACCTAAAATATTACTCAGAATTATTTTTTGTCACTCAATATTATGTTTTTTTTTAAATAACTATTTATTTTATTTAAATAAACAATTGTATTCCAAAATACAATGTGGGCCGCAAAATATTGACCCTGGGCCGAATTTGGCCCCTGTGCCACAGGTTTCACAAACCATTTATTTATTCATGCATTTATTCATTTTTAAAATGAAATAAATACATTCTCATTGCCTATTGGAAAATACTGGTATACATTTGGGCCGAAAAATATTGACCCTGGGCCAAATTTGGCCCCTGTGCCCCAGGTTTGATTCCAATGATCTATTTGAATGTTCAAAAAATAGAATAAAATAAAATAAAAAGCTAAAGTATAATAAAGTAAAGTATAAACGTGGTGATCCTGCAATTTAGCTTTAAAAAAATAGCCCAAAAATAATGTCTTTCTTCCTCCCTGTCATTCAAACCTGCCTCCTGCTTTCCAATTGGTCCATCCCCTGATGGGCTGGGCGGAGCCTAGAGAGCCACATGGAACCCTTGGGGTCGCCTCTCCCCCTTTTCACTCTCATCCAGTATCCCGTCGCATCCACTAGTCACTCCTCGCCTTTTCTTTTTCTTTTTTTCAACTTTACCAAGTTATGGACGTTAGGCTTTTCAATGTAGCATTCCAAAAAAGGCAAGTTTAACTAAATTATCATTTTTTGGAAACGTTCGCTTTTAAGCTTTTTTTTTATCTTTAATGGAAACATGGGCAAAAAAGAAGTCTTTGCTCACTTCCTGCTCTTGATTTGCATCTCGGTCCACCTGCTCGCCACTTCCGCTCGGCACTTGCACTACTCCGGGCGAATCGCGGAAAACTCCCCGCCTGGGACCCCCGTAGCCGGGGTAGCCATCCCCGTGTTAACCGGCGTCTGCTCCGGACGTGGAGCCACGTTGAAGGGCAGCTATGCGTCCGATTTCCGCCTCGTTCGCATCCACGGTCGTCGACCACGCTGGCTTCTGGTGTCGAACAAACGTCTGGACCGAGAGTTCATCGCCATGTATGAGCTCAGCGTGGCTCGGTGCGCCGGAGTTTGGGTTCCGGTCCAAGTGGAGGTGACGGACATTAATGACAACGCACCTCGTTTTACTTCGGCTAACCGGAGCGTGGAGGTGGACGAGTCGACCCCATTCGGGACAGAGTTGGCTCGCTTGGACGCTAAAGACGAAGACGCCGAAGCGAATGGACGCTTGACTTTTTACGCATGGCCCCACTCTGCTTTGCTCCGGGTGGAGCCCGAGAGTGGACAGGTGACTCTGGTAGGCTCCCTCCGCGGCTTGAGTCGCCTAATTACCCGGCTGTACGTCAAAGACGGCGGGGAGCCGCCGCTGGTTGGTGGGCCGCTGGTCCTGGAGGTCCTGGTTCGGCGTGGTTCAAGGCGGAAGTCGCGCGCCCTGCAACGGGAGGAGGAAGACACTTATGCCGTTAGTGTTCCGGGAGGAACCGGCGTTGGGGACTTGCTATTCACCGTCCCCGATCGGAGGTTCGAACGCCGATGGTTCGAGGTGAACTCCGAGGAAGGATCGATGCCGGTGCACGTGGAGAGAGACTCGGGGAGAGTTTTCCTGGCACGTCGTTTGACGGAATCCGTGGAAGTCTTGGTCAAGATTCACAAACAAGGGGGTGAGTAAGAATATTTTGCTTATTATTTATGTGATGGTTGAGTCTGGTTCAGAAAATGTTATGCAGGGATTTGTTTGTTTTGGCGTGGGTAAACATGTTGTATCTCAAAGAGCAGGGGTGGTGGACTAGTTCGACTCAAAGAGCCAAAAAATGTAAACTGAGTCAAAAAGGAGTCACTTCGTACATCAGAAGCAAAAAAAAAATACAATCTGCCAAATTATTTTTAAAATAGATTATATTTGTTTTTAGATGGGTACTGATGAATTGAAGTGTTTTAAGATAAATAAGGAAATGTTAAAAAAAATATGATAAGAAGTGAAGAACCGCATTCATTTTGGCCAGGAGCCACGTGTGGCTGTAGAGCCGTGTGTTCGCCACCCCTGTCAAAGAGAGTCACACTTGTCAGGTAGGTGTTGTTTTTTTGCGCCATCTGGTTTGTCTTAGTGCTTGTTTGTTTTGGTTCCATTTTACAAAGAGTAGGCCGCTTGTTTTGTGTGCTAAGGTAAGTGTTTGAAGGCAGTCGCAGATGTTTTGGGGGGTCTTGATCTCAGGGAAAGTGACTTTTGAAGTGTGTATTTGAAAAAGATGTTCTGGAAATTGAGAAAAATGGCCGCATAATTGCTGTTTGCATGGATTTGACAGTTTTTTTGTGTGTGGGTACACTTGTTTCATTTTGCTGAGTCAGGTTTTCGAATGCACCTTGGGGTTGTGTTTACGACTGTTGTCCACTTTAAGACAAGTAACAGACTTCCTGTGCATTTTTAGAGATTGTTCCTTGAGACTTTTTTGTGGGTTTCCTGATGATAGACATGTCTACCAAATTTCGTGTTGCGAGGTGAAACCGTATTCGGGGGCTGAATTTTCGAATCAGATCAAAGACACTGTAAATTGATCAAATGTAGGCACAGCCGTTCACTTCAAACCAAAATAGCAGACTTACCGTGTATTTTCGAGTATAGGTTCTTGAGACATTTTTGTGGGTCTTGTTCTGATAGACATGTCTACCAAATTTCATGTTGCTAGGTGAATCCATATTCAGGGGCTGAATTTTCAAAACACATTAAATACATTGTAAATTAATCAAATTTAGCCATAGCCGTTCACTTCAAACCAAAATAGCAGACTTACCGTGTATTTTTGGGTATGGCCGCTTGAGACTTTTTTGTGAGTCTTCTTCTGATAGACATGTCTACCAAATTTCATGTTGCTAGGCGAATCCATATTCAGGGGCTGAATTTTTAAAACATTTCAAAGAACACCAAAAATCACTGCAGTAAAATGGCCACCTCAGCAATACACCGTCCTTGTTTGCTTTTAAGTACTTTTTCAAACATTTTTGTGGGTCAACTTATGATAGACACAGCTGCCAAACTTCAATTGAATTAAATCAATTTTAAAAACAAATAAATCCGTCTACAAGCCGCTTTCCGAACTAAAACAAAAATTGAAAACTCGCAGATTCATTAACGTTTATTAGTACAGAAAATGTCGAAAATATGTGGTCTCCTAAAACCTCCCAAAAAGTCTATTTTCTTACTCTAACTTGATTGACACGTTTTCAATGTAAAGGTCAACGTGTTCTTCATCCAAAACGGCCTTGCTGAGAACCAAATCCTTTTCAAACAAACTCATCGAGTGTCCAAGATGACAACGTCCTGTTTGACAAGATGAAACGACATCCAGATGCCGCTCACTAAGCTCCGCCCCCCTGTCCCTCAAATCTTGAAGCGGGGGGGCTCTAAACCGGCCCCCGTCTGGGCATCCGTTTGTTCAATCAGGGCTAGCCTCGCTGTTTATTTGCACTAATTAGCCATGTTTGCTCACCTGGACGTCCGACTGGTCCCCGTTTCTGTCAGCGGGGGGTGCCGGATTGACCCCCAGGACTGGTATTTTCCTTTTTTTTTTTTTTTTTAAGTCTGGTGGTCTTGTCTGGAACCTGATTTGTGGGACATGACGCTAAATGCTGACTAAATTCCGGCTTTGATTGAGGCGCTCTGGTTTTTGTCAGCGCGGCGCGACCAGTCGGATGACAAAACGCGGTTGTTTGCTATCCCCTAAAAATGTAGGGAGGGACGATGTAAAAGATCAGTGTGGTGTGGAGGCTTGAGGATTGTGATGAAAATGAGGTGAGAAAAATATCAGCTTGATGATGATTGATTGCCGTGACAACCGAGTGAAAGCGGTTTGTGACGTCCAATCATTTTTATTTATCGCTTTTTTAGGTTTTGGAATGAAAATTGTAGTTTTTATGAGTTAATGTGCATTTTTTGACCTATCAGAAGTGACTCTTAATACGAAAAAAATAAATTTTTTTGCTATCTGGTAAATCAAATTTCATTGGCTCCCATTGACCAATAGCAGCCAATAAAATAGTGACTTTCAATTTGTCCATTTGCAACCACTTTCCTTCCCAGTCCAAATAGATTGGACGTTTGTTAATGCCAAAAAATGAAAAAAACTCTATTGCCATCAAAAGTTATAAAAATAAAATAAAATTTACCGTAAATGTTAAAAACACTCTAATTAATCTGGTTGTAAAAAATACAACTCAATACTGTTAACAAATAAAAAGAAAAACAAAAATTTATACGACCAAAATATCTCATCTCACTTTCTGAGCCGCTTTATCCTCACTAGGGTTGCGGGGGGTGCTGGAGCTTATCCCAGCTGACTTCAAAACAAAGGTTAGGGACACTCTGAATTGGTCAGCCAATCACAGGGCACGATTATGACAAACAACTATTCACATTCATTCCTAGGGTCAAATTTAGAGTGTCCAATCAGCACCATGAATGTCTTTTGAATGTGGGAGGAACGCGGAATACCCAGAGAAAACCCACACAGGCTTGGGTAGAACATACAAACTCCCAAATAAATCCCGACTCACCCCAAAATGACCAAAAAGTGACCCCGAAATCACCCAAAATGTACCCGCATTGACCCAAACTCCAAAACAAATTCACGACTTACCCCAAAATGACCATAAAGTGACCCCGAAATGACCCAAAATGACCAAAAAGTGACCCCGAAATGACCCAAAATGTACCCGCATTGACCCAAACTCCAAAATGACCAAAAAGTGATTCTAAAATGACCCAAAATGTACCCGCATTGACCCAAACTCCCATTTTTTTTAACTTAAATTCCAATCTATGCTAGCTAACGACCACTTTAGCCTAGCCTGGCCATATTAATGTCTTTGTATATTCCATCTTTGTTCCCCTTTAAAAAGGTCAGACTGGAGCGCGTCAGCATGTGGTCGCCATCATTTCCCCGCCGGCGTTTTTTTTGCACACGCTAACACGCTAACACAAGCGCACACGCACCACCGTGTGGATCGAGAACGGTGTGATCAATGTTTGTGACAATGACAGACGCACAAATGCACTCGTGGTGAAGCCCACCCACCCGGGGGGCACGCCAGCTACTTTTTTTTAGCGTCGCGCGCAAGCTAACGCTCACGCCGCTGTGGCAGGTTGCTTTCCCCCTCCGGTCAAAAACGCACAATGGAATAAACCGTGGCGACAAACTTTGTGTTTCACCTCAGGGGTTCAAACAACCGCGTAAAAAACGCTTAACCTCACAAAGGGGGGTGTTGCTTTTTTGTATTTTGTATTTTAGGGGTCACTTTTGGTCAAATTTGGGTCATTTTCTATTGTTTCGGAGAGACTTTTGCAGATTTTTCTTGTTCGTTTGCTGATTTTGGGGTATTTCTAGGTGACTTTCTGTTGGTTTTGGGGTACTTTAAGGAATTGGTGTCAAAGTGGCGGTCCGGGGGCCAAATCTGGTCCACCGGATTATTACGTGTGGCCCGGGGAAGTTTATCATGAGTGTCGATTTACAGTTTTAGGATCAAATTAATATGATAGATATAGATAATAAATTTACTGATTTCCCCCCCCCTTTTAAATCAATAATTGTCATTTTTTTAAGTTCCAAAATCATTTAGAAAAATCTAAAAATACACAAAAAAAGCTGAACATTGTTTTAAATCTTTAAAAAACTGAACATTTAGGGTTTTTAATCCAGTTCTTTTAATCCATCATAAAATGTATATTAAATTTCCCTGATTTTTTTTCCCGCCCTTAAATGAATAATTGTCATTTTTAATAAATTTTTTCTGTGTTTTTAGTTCAAAAATTATTGTAAAATCTAAAAATATATAAACAAAGCTAAAATAAACATTGTTTTAGATCTATAAAAAAACTGAATATTCAGGGTTTTTAATCCAGTTCTTTTAATCCATTTATAAAAAAAATTGAAATTTCGAAAAAATGACAGCACCCACAGAAAACCCACAGAGCACAAGGACAACACGCATTTTTGGCAACTTTTCCAAGCCCAAACAAATTGCTCTTTTATTGTAGTCCGTGTCAAAATGAATTTGACACCTACAAGCCATAGCAGGACATCCTAATACTTTATCGACGGCCTTTAATCGGCCGTCGCCCGGAGCGAGGCCGCTCGCCGACCGGGACAAGGTCGTCCGATCGGAATTGGCACCCGAGCGGTCACCGTGGAAACGTCAATGGCATTCCCGGAATCAACCGATTTGGACGTCTATGCCTGTCGTCATTCGTCCTTCAATAGTTTAAGACGGAAAGTTGGGATTCTTGACAAAGACGGCGTAGCGTGGCTAATGTCGTTAGCGGGTGGGACGTCCGTCAAAATTTGAATCCGTCACGCCGGGCGCCCTCGAGGGATGACAAGGGCCGGGGGGAGATGAGGGCCAGGGGCTTATCTGCAAATGGCGATTCTCATTTGGTCATTCAAAGGCAAAAAAGGGCCAACTTTGTTAAAAAAACTTGTCATGAAGTAGTAAAGGGACGTGCTAAGAATGTTAAATTTTGATGAGATTCCATTTTAAACCAAGTCAAATCATTCTTAGGGGCCATTTTGTAGTTTTACATTGAGGAGGTCAAAGGTCAGGCCGTCATGGCGGTCATTGCAGTGTAAATTTTTTGGAGACCGAGTGTTGTCTTTGGTAGTCTGTGAGGGAAGTTTTGGGTTGATGAGGTCAAAGGTCATACAGTTATGGCGGTTTTTCCCAGTATAAATGAATTGGACATCTATTGCCGTCAATGGTAGTCTGTGAGTTAACTTTTGGGATGATGTCAAAGGTCATGCCAGACTCTGGGCGTTTAATGTCATCATTGGCAGCCTGTGAGGTCAATTTTGGGCTAACCAGGTCAAAGGTCAGACAGTCATGGCAGTCTTCCCAATTTAAATGAATTGGACATCTATTGCAATCAACGGCAGCCTCTGAGTTAAATTTTGGAGTATGATGGGGTTAAAGGTCAGATAGTCATGACTGGTTTTCCCAGTTAAAAACGGATTGGGCGTTTAACGTCGGCATAGTCAAAGGTCAAACAGTTATGAGTGGATTTCATAGTCAAAACGGATTGGGAGTTTATTGTCATCATTGGCAGCCTGTGAGTCGAATTTTGCGGTTATAAGGTCAAAGGTCACAGTGTTGAGACAATTGCTGCCAGGTCTCCTAGTCAAAACGGATTGGCAAGTTGATAATGAATGAACATTGGAGGGCTAACCAACAGACATCAAGTCAGGATGTTGTTTGGTCTTGTATCCTCGTTAACAGACTTTTAAAAAAACCTCTACGACAGGGGTGTCAAACATACGGCGCGCGGGCCGGATCCGGCCCGTCTGGTGATTTGGTACGGCCCGGGGAAGAAAGCTGCACCGTATAAAAAAAATATGAATTTTCTTTAAAATGTGTAGTTCTTGTATTATCCACTAGGGGGCGCAAGGTTTTAGTACGTGCAGACAAGATGAATTGACATTTATTTATGTTCTTTTGTTATTCTCTTGTTCATAATATATTGTTCATAATGTAAAAGGAAAATTCTTTTATCAAACATTTTGATAATTTACTCATTCTTTGCACTAATTATTAGTATTAGTGATTAATACAAAGTTAAAAAAGTGGGCTTATTGTTAGTTTTATGTAATTTTGCAATGAGTTTACTGGTCCGGCCCACTTGATATCAAATAAAGCCGTATTCGGCTCGCAGACCAAAGGTTTGACACCCCTGCTCTACGCCATTAAATTTGGAATATATATATATACATATTTATATGAATTTTTCCGTCCATTTCCGGTACTCGTAAGCAAGTAGATGCACTTTGAAAGGCCAAAATCAAAGATCCTCTACATGAAATATATAATAGCGACCACATCCGCTCTTTAATGGCGTCCCCGTAGTGTTGCGCGGTGGGCCTTTGGCGTCACTGCCAGGTTAGCGGGGGTCGCTCGGGGTCCGCTTGTCGTCAATTAAAGCTCAAAGCGCCAACGCCGACCCAGGCGGGAAGCGGGAGGACTTCATTCGACGGCGAGTGGCGAGGCAGCTGTCGGAAATCCCTGGAAAGCTGACCCACATGCGTTCCCGGCCACGCCGACACGCAAAATGGCGCACGCTTTCATGTCTGCTTCTTTGATAGCCAACCACCGACGCTTGGTTCGTGGCGCGCTGTTGGGATTTGGTCGCAAATCCCGTTAAATTCTCTCCATTCGTCACACTTTTAACATGCGCTTTATCGGTACTTTTTTGCTTATAAAAACTCCAAAAACTGATGGACACCTTTTTAGAAAAAAATCAATTTTTTCAACCGCTTATCCTCACAAAGGTCATGGGGGTGCTGGAGCCTATCCCAGCTGATTTCAGACTCTCTGAAATGGTGACCAGCCAATTGCAGCTTTTTAAAATTCGGCTAAAATTTCATGTTTTAACACCAAAAAAATGATTCCAATTAATTTTTATTGTTTTCATGAAGCAAATCCATTGACGTGGCTTAATACATTATTTTTTTACTTAATAAAACCATAAAAAATATTGCTCCAAGTCAGTTATGAACAAAAAGTGACAGGAAACTCAATAGGAAGTGATGTAGAACCAATAGGAAGTATTTAAAATGAACAGGGACCCCCATACTGCTTTAAAATCTACAGGAAGCCATTCCAAATCAACAGGAAATGACATCAATTGACAGGAAATGATCTCATTAGACAGAAAAGGATTTGGGAAATCGGAAGTAACCCAAAAATGTAACAAAATCAAAAGGAAATGACCCAAAATGAAGAAAAAATGACTCAAAATCAACAAAAAAAACCTGATTCTACCCAAAGCAAGTGGCAACTGCTCCAAAATCAACAGGAAGTGGCCCAGAAATTCTCCAAAATCAAAACAAACGTGACCAGGAAGAAGAAGTGACCCATAATTTCCATAAAATAAACAGGAACCAGTAAAATGTAGTCAGTGAATTAAAAAAAATATATACATATATATATACACACACAAAAATATGCAGTTAAAATCACATACATAAAGTAATAACAGTAATAATTCACACTCGTAGATTCCCAAACTTGCACGGAGAGCAAAATTTATGATGACAACAACGTAGTGGCGCGCCCGAGGGTGCGAGCCCTGGCCGTCTTGTCGCGCCCCATTTTCAGGCGCGCCGTCGCCGATGCTAACCTGCTTCAGATCCGATTACCGGCCGACCCGCCAAGAGGTGCGCGCTAACGCCGTGCCGGGGTGCCGTACCCGGGGGGTTAGTAGGATCACCTCCCACTAGAACTACAAAATACAAGTACACAAGTACAATGATCAAAAACTATATTTATTCAACATTATAGCTAAAAGAATATAATCTATACAATTAAAATGGTCACTACTTTAAATACTGTACTCCCAGTAATAATAGTTCATCTCCAATTGGTCTATAATCCTTATAAAGCATGATTTATGTGTGTATGTTAAGATTCTCTCGCTAAGTTTGTCCAAACCGTGCAACGTAGAGAGTTGAAATTTTTCAGGGTGGTCAGAAACAGTTGTCAGATCATAATAGATAATTATTGATTGATATCTGATAGTATAAATTTAAAAAATGGCTGTTTTAGTCCAAGTACTTTGTCTTTTTGTGGCCATGGGTTTGTTGTATGCGATATTTGATGGATTACTGTAACAAACATATTTAAAACGAAATTTTAAACTGGATTAGATGTCAATCACTGTCTATGGTAGTGAATGAATGATGCTCCTTGACCTTTGACCTTTATGATAATAACCTTTACTTTTTTTGTGGAGGGGGAAGGATTTAGTCCGCCTATATTGTGAAAAATGAGGAATCATTTAACAAAACTAAAAAAAATGTTTCCCTATGTGTTCAGTATTGGAGAAAATATTTAAAGTTGTTTTTATTCTAAGATTAAAAACATATTTTGACATCCTTTTTTTAAGAATGTTACAAACATGGAAGGAAACGATTATTTCTGCTTGCTTTGGCTTTTTCTGGAACTTTTTGATGTTTGGTGTGGGATGATAAAAGAGGGGGCGTCTAAAAAAATAAATAAAAAGAAAGTGGCTTCCAGGCCAGAGCGTGTTTTAACAAGATATGTGGACGCCATTTTCTTCTGCTTTTTCTCCTCTGGGCATTTCTCACAGTGGATTTTTATATTTTTTTATTGATGTAGCATTGGCACTTTGTAGCATTTCCTTTGACAAAATCCCATTTTTTCTTTGGGTGTGTGTTTTTGGGAATGTGGGAGGAAACCGGAGTACCCGGAGAAAACCCACGCAGGCCCTGGGAGAACTCCACAAACTCCACATATAGGTGGATTAACCTGGATTTGAACCCAGGATACCAGAGCTGTGAGGCCAATGTGCTAACCACTCCATTATTTACCAAACGTCCGGCGACCAAACGACCGGCGACCAAACCTCCGGCGACCAAACCTCCGGCGACCAAACCTCCGGCGACCAAACGTCCGGCGACCAAACGCCCGGCGACCAATTGTCCCACTATTTATAACTTATATCACAGGTGTGTTGTTATTTGTGCACTTCATGGTGAAGCTTTAAATCTCATTAAACCGTATTTCCACGACTATAAGTCGCACTTAAAAGTCTTAAATTTTCTCCAAAATAGACAGTGCGCCTTATAATACAGTGCGCCTTATAATACAGTGCACCTTAAAATACAGCGCGCCTTATAATACAGTGTGCTTTATATATGGAAAAATGTCATTCATTGAGGGTGCGCCTTATAGTCCTGAAAATACGGTACTTGCATATAATGACAATAAAAACATTATTTTAGGTGTCAAAACCAGCCTATGTTAGCCAACGTACCGCTAACCGTGCGCCATTTCCCATCATGCCGCTGGCTATGGAAGCCCATCACGACTACAAACATAAATGTTTTTGGTGGCGTTCGCACATAAAGCAAGAAGATTCACTCAAAAATTTCAAAGCGAGCGGAAAATAAGGCAGGAAGTGAAAAAGGGCGTCTCCGGGCTGTGCGTGTTTAGCTTTCCGCCATTAAGCTTGTTTTTGGGCCTTGAAAAAAACTAAAATAGTCCAAAATAAATAAATAAAAAGACCCTTGCTGAGTCAGGTGCGCACGCCTATAACCCGAGGATAAAAAAAATGAAGAAAAAAAAAACGTGGAAGATGAAGAAGGAGGAGGAGGAGGATGATGACGGACGGCGCGGCGCCCTCACATCACAGGCGGTTTGAAGTCGCTCGCCAGTGGTCGAAAAGCTCGGGGGGACGCCGCGAAGCCTCCAGCTGTTGCCGCCCGCTTCTTCGACATATTTGCTAATTGGACGCATATTTTTTAAAAAAGAGCGAATCAGCGGATTCGGTCACGGCGAGTTTTTTTTTTTTTTTTTTTCGTTTTAACGAGAACGCCGTCCCGACCAATTTGGACGAAATTGCCAATGTTACAAAATTGAATTAAATGCTTTTATTGTCATTATAAAAGTATAATGATATTCAAGGCTCAAAATAGCAGAAAAAAATAAACAGACAAATAAGTAATCCAAAAAAGTAATATCAATATACTTATATATTTAACGGACCATTTTAGATATAATCTTTTTTTTTTTATAAATGGATTAAATGAACTGGATTAAAAGCCCTGAATATTCAGTTTTTTATAGATCTAAAACAATGTTTATTTTAGCTTTTTTTAAAATATATTTTTAGATTTTACAAATGATTTTTGAACTAAAAACACAGAAAAAATAATAAAAAAATGGCAATGATTGATTTAAAATGGGGAAAATATGGAAATATATTATACATATATACTCTTCATTTTAATTTGATCCTAAAACAGAAAATCGACATTGACTTTCTCGGGCCGCACAAAATGATCCGGCGGGCCAGATTTGGCCCCCGGGCCGCAACTTTCACACCTGTGGGTTAGCTCGTCTGCTTCACAGTTCCGAGGTCGAGGGTTCTATTCTAACTGGGTCTTCAGTGTGTGGTGTTTTTATGTTCGCCCCAGGCTTGGGTGGATTTTCTCCGGGTACTCCGGTTTCCTCAAGAATCCCCAAAACATGTATGCTAAGCTAACAGGCTAACACTGTGTAAATGATCTTTGGACAAGAGTGTGGTTGGTTGTTGGTCTCCTTGTGCCCTCTGATTGGTTGACCGCTAATTTAGGACGTCTTGTATTGGCTGGGATAGGCTCCAGCACCCCCGGCGATGGCAGACTGTGAGCTGGTTCTTTTTCTGGTGGCATGACGTGCCAAATGAAAAGTGTCCTCCCATCGGATCTATTAAGAAAGAGGCGCCTTTCTTTGAAATATGAGAGAAATGGCCTGTAAAAAAGCGAGAAAAGTCCACTGGGGAAGCTCCTCTTTTAATTGAATGAGCTTTTCATCGGGGTCGTAATGTTGTTAAGTGCTCGCACGTGTTCCACATCTGCCTAAAAAAAAAAAAATGTTTCTATGAGGCTCAAAAGGGGAGAAGAAGCGGAAAAGATTGTGGGGAAGCAAGATGCCAATTTGGTGGCTAATCTTAATATTGATACAAGAAGGTACCTTTTAGGCCTAAGCGGCCAAATTCATAGCAATAGCGTATTTTTACTCTTTTTCTTGTCTGCATATGAAAAAAATATGATGTTCCTTTTTTAGTTTCTGTGACCTCTGTGACCTTTGACCTCATTCACCATTTTTTTTTTAAATGATGCAATATGTACTAGCTCTAGTGTCCAAACACAACTTGCCCTACCAAAAATGGCCGCCAGCTATGCGTGATGTTAAACTAGCTGAACTATCTGAACTAGCGAAACTAGCCAAATTAGCTAACCTGGATAAACTAGCTAAAGTAGCTAAACTAGCCAAAGTAGCTAAACTAACAAAACTAGCTAAACTAGCCAAACTAGCAAAACTAGCAAAACTAGTAAAACTAGCCATACTAGCCATAATGGCCAAATTAGCCAAATTAGCCAAACTATCCAAACTAGCCAAACTAGCCAAACTAGCAAAGCTAGCCAAACTAGCTAGACTAGCTAAACTAGCTAAACTAGCTAAGCTAAAAGTACTCTGAGTTTGCAGAAACGTAGAATTAAAAAAAAAAGAATATTTCTTTTCCACAAAATGATACATTCTGTCCAAATATTATCGTTAAAACACAAAAAAATCTCATCAGTACAAGACTAACATTTCTCAATGTGAGCGAACATTCAATTAATAATTAACGCTGTGTTTTAGGATTAAAAAAACCCTCCACACAACAGATGCTATTGACACGAACAACAATAATCGGGCTCACCGGAGCACAGACGGCGTTTTGTTTATTTGTACTACCCGCGCAATCCCTCCTGCGGCCCGGTGTACCGCGGGGCTCTGATCCGGGCCCCGCCCCCCCTCCCCCGAACTTCACTACCGCTCGCCGGATTAGCACGACAGGCGTCTGCTCGGATTTAGCGGTGAACAAACTGCTTGGGCGCCACAAAAGCCAAACCAACAAATGACCAAAAACATAACTTTAAATGGAACCAAAACATGTAAATTAGATTCTAAAATGTATAAAATAAAATGTACAAACTACTACTATCACTACTACTACTACTACCACCACTACTACTACTACTAATACTCCAACTACTACTACTACTACCACCACTACTACTACTACTAATACCCCAACTACTACTCCGACTACTACTCCGACTACTACTCCGACTACTACTCCGACTACTACTCCGACTACTACTCCGACTACTACTCCGACTACTACTCCGACTACTCCTCTGACTACTACTACTCCGACTACTACTCTGACTATTCCTAACACTACTAATAATAATATTACCACGCACCACTACTACTAATACTATTATTCCTACCAATACCACTACTACTAAAACTACTATCACTACTACAATTACTACCACTAACACTACTACTAATATTATTACTACCACTAACACTACTAATAATATTATTACTACCACTACTACTAATACTATTATCATTACTACTAATACTATTATTTCTACCATTACTAATATTATTACTCCCACCACTACTACTATTACTACCACTACTAATAATAATATTACTAGCACTTGTACTACTACTACTATTATAATCACTACTACTATCATTGCCACTACTACTACGACTACTCCTACTACTGCTATCATTACCACTACTACCACTACTACTACTAGTACTGTATAATCCAACCCAATACTCCAACTGCTACCACAAGATCATTATTATTTTGCTAATAACCCCAGCTAATAATATAGCTTTAATTTTTGAATCGCTTTGTTCATATGTTCCCTTTTTAAAGCATTGGGAGCCCGCGAGACTGCCTATTGACTCAAAAAGTCTGAGCGGTCGGTTGTACTCATTCCCCAGCAATCAGGTAGGAGAGCGAGCGACGCAGGTCGCAGAGACCCACAAAAGCCTCCATTGACAGACGGGAGGGAGGGCGGCCGAGGCGAGCGGTCGCCGCCGACTCCTCCGAGGCGCGGCCTTTTGTCGACGTTGGCGTCTTTGAGTGACAGCAATTATGGGAGGGGTCACGCGGGAGAGCGCTGCTTTGTGTGTGTGTGTGTGTACGTATACACAGCAACAACAAGTGTGTGCTCAATGGAATAGACGTCTAATTAAAAGAGCTCATTGAAATGTAAAATAGATGCAAAGCTTTCAGTCTCTAACGGACAAATAATGACAATGTTATTCTTTGGACTGGAAAGTTTTATGATAAATTGACATTTTGATAAGAAAATGAAGACATCAAGAAAATTCTCTTTTTTTTTTTTACTTCTTTGTATCCAATGGTAATGTGATTAATTACTTTTAATTAAAATACACACTTAAGAGCTAATATTACATTTTTTTTTCACTCAAATACATGTCATTTAAATGTCATTCTAAATCTTTTATATATTTTTATTAGCAATTTTAAGGCTGCGGCTTATACGCGGATGCGGCTAATATGCAAGAAAACACGGTAGTAAGCTAAATCGGCACTTTTTGATACAAAATATCTATTTCGTCTTCTGGTAAAGACCATCCAAGTAAAGTACAGTATTTTCACAACTATAAGGCGCACCACATTATAAGACGCACCCTCAATGTATGACATTTTTTCCATATATAAGGCACACTGTATTATAAGGCGCACTGTCTATTATGGAGAAAATGTAAGACATTTAAATGCGCCTTATAGTCGTGAAAATGCGGTAATTGCTATTGACTTCCAGGTATGAAGCACTCACTCACTACACAGTCACCTCTAGAGCCAGCCACTGTCGATGTTTTGGATTTTTTTGTATAAATTCTTGCAGTGGGGGAGGAGCTATATGATGGAAGATTTTGTAAACTAAGATGGCATCTGCATATTTAACAGTATTGTTTCAGTTCAGGCGTTTTTGTTTTTTTTAATATCCGACAGTGGTGTTTTTTTCTGTTTTTTCCATATATGAGGCGCACTGTATTATAAGGCGCACTGTCTATTTTGGAGAAAATTCCCGACTTTTAAGTGCGCCTTATAGTCGTGAAAATACGGTACTGCAAATTTATTGTAATTAACAGCTCTCCGAATTCATTTCTTCTTCCGTTTTCGACCCTCCGTGTTTTCACTCCGCCCTTTGACCCCGCCTGCCAATCACACGTAAGAGAGGGCGGGACCTCTGTGGCCACGAGGGCACCCGGGGTTTCCGCGGGTGACGGCTCACGGCGGGCGACACTCATTCCGAGGGTGTGTGTGTGTGTGTGTATGTGTGCATGAATTTGAGTCATTATTGACATGACACGGGGCAGAAATTCTATGTTTGTCATGCCCTCAATACGCCTCATTGTCTCTTATTGCATGAACACACACATTCACACACACCCACACACACACACACACACACACACACACACACACACACACACACACACACACACACACACACACACACACACACCACACACACACATATACACACTTCCACAGCTTTATGGCTGGCTGCTTCGTGTCGTCCAATTGATGCATTTCTCATCTTTTCGTGTCCCGGGGACATTTTGAAACATATTCTGACTAATTACCATGAGTCGGACGGATGACGGGTTTTACAATTTGTGCACTGGAAACCTTTCATTATTGTACGCGTTTATGGAAATGTCGGCAAGTCGAGCAGATGTTTGAATTTGTTCAACGGAGCGAGAACTTTGGCCGTTTTGTTGTTTTACCGTATTTTCACCACTATAAGGCGCACTTAAAAGTCTTAAATTTTCTCCAAAATAGACAGACAGTGCGCCTTGTAATACAGTGCGCCTTATATATGGAAAAAACAGAAAACCAAAAACGAAAAACCACCACTGTTGGATATAAAAAAAAAACACCAACGCCTGAACTGAAACAATACTGTTAAATATGCAGATCAGCCATCTTAGTGTACAAAATCTTCCATCATATAGCTCCTCCCCCATTGCAAGATTTTATACCAAAAAAATCCAAGACATCAACAATGACTGGCTCTAGAGGTGACTGTAAAGTAGTAGTGAGTGCTTCATACCTGGAAGTATTTTCACGACTATAAGGCGCACTTAAAAGTCTTACATTTTCTCCAAAATAGACAGTGCGCCTTATAATACAGTGCGCCTTATATATGGAAAAAACTGAAAACCAAAAATGAAAAACCACCACTGTCGGATATTTAAAAAAAACACAAAGGCCTGAACTGAAACAATACTGTTAAATATGCAGATCAGCCATCCTAGTGTACAAAATCTTCCATCGTTTAGCTCCTCCCCCAATGCAAGATTTTATACCAAAAAAATCCAAAACATCAACAATGACTGGCTCTAGAGGTGACTGTAAAGTAGTGAGTGAGTGCTTCATACATGGAAGTCAATAGCAATTACCGTATTTTCACCACTATAAGGCGCACTGAAAAGTCTTACATTTTCTCCAAAATACACAGTGCGCCTTATAATACAGTGCGCCTTATAATATAGTGCACCTTATAATACAGTGCGCCTCATAATACAGTGCGCCTTATATATGGAATAAAATTGTCATTCATTGAGGGTGCGCCTTATAATGCGGTGCGCCTTATAATGCGGTGCGCCTTATAGTCGTGAAAATACGGTACATTTTTCTGCGCCGTTTTTGGGCATCCGGCCAGGCGATTAGGGTCAAATCGGGGAGCAGTTGGTTAGTAATTCAACCCGTCCTTGAGGGATATGACGGAGAGGTGTCGCTAGATTTAATCGGACAACCAGGCTGGGAGGAATTTACTGCTTAGAGGACTTGGAGAAATGGAGCGTGTTAGTATGGCGTGTTCAAATTGATGTTTTGGATGGGGAATGGATTGGAGTTTTTTTCAGGGGTGAGATTGCTTGGGGTTGATGTGCATGCTAAAGGTCAAATTAGTGGAGTTTTTAAAACGCGAATGAAATTGACCACAGAATGGGAGGTTGAAATTAGAGTAGCACGCTGGGTGTGGATTTTTGGGTGTGGCTTCTTGAGACTTTTTTGTGCGTGTGGTTGAGTTACATGTGTCTGCCAAGTTTGGTGGAGCTAAGTGGAACTGGGTCTAGGGGCTGAATTTTTAAAGTCTTTTAAGATTCTGGCTAGTTGTATAAACTGTCTCAAAAGTGAGAGCTTTAAACCAAGATGGCGTCGTTAGCGTGTATTTTAAGGCATGGGTTCTTGAGACTTTTTTGTGGTTCTATCTATGATGAACATGTCTACCAAATTTGATGGAGCTACGTAGAACTGGGTCTAGGGGCTGAATTTTTAAAGTCTTTTAAGATTCTGGCTAGTTGTATAAACTGTCTCAAAAGTGAGAGCTTTAAACCAAGATGGCGTCGTTAGCGTGTATTTTAAGGCATGGGTTCTTGAGACTTTTTTGTGGTTCTATCTATGATGAACATGTCTACCAAATTTGATGGAGCTACGTAGAACTGGGTCTAGGGGCTCAATTTTTAAAGTCTTTTAAGATTCTGGCTAGTTGTATAAACTGTCTCAAAAGTGAGAGCTTTAAACCAAGATGGCGTCGTTAGCGTGTATTTTAAGGCATGGGTTCTTGAGACTTTTTTGTGGTTCTATCTATGATGAACATGTCTACCAAATTTGATGGAGCTACGTAGAACTGGGTCTAGGGGCTCAATTTTTAAAGTCTTTTAAGATTCTGGCTAGTTGTATAAACTGTCTCAAAAGTGAGAGCTTTAAACCAAGATGGCGTCGTTAGCGTGTATTTTAAGGCATGGGTTCTTGAGACTTTTTTGTGGTTCTATCTATGATGAACATGTCTACCAAATTTGATGGAGCTACGTAGAACTGGGTCTAGGGGCTCAATTTTTAAAGTCTTTTAAGATTCTGGCTAGTTGTATAAACTGTCTCAAAAGTGAGAGCTTTAAACCAAGATGGCGTCGTTAGCGTGTATTTTAAGGCATGGGTTCTTGAGACTTTTTTGTGGTTCTATCTATGATGAACATGTCTACCAAATTTGATGGAGCTACGTAGAACTGGGTCTAGGGGCTCAATTTTTAAAGTCTTTTAAGATTCTGGCTAGTTGTATAAACTGTCTCAAAAGTGAGAGCTTTAAACCAAGATGGCGTCGTTAGCGTGTATTTTAAGGCATGGGTTCTTGAGACTTTTTTGTGGTTCTATCTATGATGAACATGTCTACCAAATTTGATGGAGCTACGTAGAACTGGGTCTAGGGGCTCAATTTTTAAAGTCTTTTAAGATTCTGGCTAGTTGTATAAACTGTCTCAAAAGTGAGAGCTTTAAACCAAGATGGCGTCGTTAGCGTGTATTTTAAGGCATGGGTTCTTGAGACTTTTTTGTGGGTCTATCTATGATGAACATGTCTACCAAATATGATGGAGCTAAGTAGAACTGGGTCCAGGGGCTGAATTTTTAAAGTCTTTGTATGATTCTGGAAAGTGTTAGAAATTGCCTCAAAAGTGAGACCTTTAAACCAAAGTGTCGTAATTAGCTTGTATTTTAAGGCATGGGTTCTTGAGACTTTTTTGTGGGTCTACCTTTATTACACATGTCTACCAAATTTCATGAAGCTAAGTAGAACTGGATCTAGGGGCTGAATTTTTAAAGTCTTTGTTTCCCCCCTCAAAAGTTACCACCACTGCACAAAATTCTCCAAAAAATGTCCAAAATGACCTCAAAATATCTCCCAAAATTTCTAAGCCAAACTAGTTTTCCACCCTCAATTCTCCAACCCATCTTCCCAAATCAAGTCAAAACCAGCAGATGGCGCTCCCACTGACAAAAAAAAAACTTTCTCCTCAACCTAACTCTTTACAATCCAAGATCTTTTCCTGCATAAAATCTCAGTTTCAATGCGCCATCATGTTTGCGCGCTTAAAACGCCATCTCACCGGCGCATAATAAATGTGACATCACTTCCTGCAGTGAGGAAACGCAAAGCCGACATGCTCGTTCATAATTTAAACCAAAACCTACTTTAGAGTTTGGCACAGTATATATATATAAATATATATCTTTTTTGTTGTTTTTGGTTGTTGTTGTTTTTTTTGGGAGGAGGCGGGGGTGCCGTGGTGTTAGAGCAGTGCCGTTGCCATGGCGACCCTTGTTCAGCACCACTGTTTCGACTCACATACACACACACACACACACTTAGCCTTTCTGTTTAATTAAGTCTATTAAGAGACTGGCGGGCTGGGATCAATTCTCACCTGAATGGTCGCCGGCTAATTGAAGCGTTAGCAGGGAGGCACGGCGGCGTGCGGGGGGGTTAACGGACAGATCAAAGACGTTTGTGATTAGTCGAGTGAGAGTGGAAGAAGTGCAAATTAATGGGGAAGGATGCCGAGAGTTTTATTTGCAGCTTTATTTTATTTAGACTGGAGTGTTAATGAACTGTAAATCAAGATGTTGCATGCTAGCTCGCTCGACACCTGAGGTGAGACCAATCCGGGATGTTGAAATGGTGTTCTGTTCATTTTTTTTTGATTGGTGGGGAATGGTTGTTTAAGGATTTTGGAAGAAGTTAAATTGATTTTTTTGAAAAAAGGGATAATAATTGGACAAAATGGAAATGCTAACATGATTAGCCGAAGAAGCTAATTTGATTTTTTTTATTTAAAGGAATAAAAATAGTACAAAATGGAAATGCTAACATGTTTAGGCGATTAAGCTAAATGTATTAAAAAATACAATTTTAATGGATAAAAATAGTACAAAGCATAGCATAGCATGATTAGCGGAAGACGCTAAATATTTTCAGTTCATTTTTCCACAACTATAGACATTCAAACCCCCCCAAAAAACATTAAAAAATCCTAACCGATGAAAATAATGACAATCCCCATCTTTTTTTGCGACACTTCCGCTCATATGATACCAAAAAAAAAAAAAATAGAAGACAAAGAAGGCTAAAGGCGATGACGAGGATGAGCCAGTCTGCGAAAACAATGAACAAGTTACATCAACAGCCACCAAATAAGGGCGCCAGTAAGTGTGTGTGTGTGTGTCTATATCTGTGTGTGTCTGTGTCTGTATGTGTGTGTGTGTTGCCTTCAGGGTTGCTGCAACTCTTAGCCCTGATGTCCATCCGGCCTCGATTACAGTGGGGCCTGCCAGGCTTGCATCACACACACTTACACACATAGATTGACACACACACTTACACAATAACACACACACACATTCCCAGTGTTTTCCAGTTCTCAGGAGAGTCTAGAACGTTTGATTCTTCCATTGTTCTCGTTTTTGCGCACTTTACGCATCTATTTCTTCTCCTGTTATCGGTTGCATTTGTTTTTTTTAAATTTGCTTTCACTTTTAAGGTTTTTTGCTGAAAATAAATTGAGCAAAGGTGACATGTTAATGAACTAATGTAAGGAAGTTGAGAACTTGTGTTTTGGATTGAGTTTTTTGGGAGAAATGGGTGGTAAATATTTTTTTTCTCCGTATTTGTGCTGTCAAAACCCCCAAAAATATATGTATAATATTTCGAATATTGAAATCTATGCTGATGACGTCAAAAGTGACCATTTTTTTCATAATTCGCACAAAAAAATTGAAAGAATTCACAAAATTTAATTTACTGATTCAAAGTTGAGCAAAAATAATCTATATAATGTCCAAAACATTAGATTTTCCCCCTAATTTTTATTGTTTTCTTTCAAATTTTGTTAAGTTTTTTATAGATTTTTTTGGGTCAAATTATTTTTCTTGCACAACACAACGTTACTAGGGCTAGTATTGTTTTAGAAAAATCTTTTTGCTGGTAAGTTTTTCATTTCGCTTATTCTGCGGCATTTTGGATCTTGGTGGTTATCTCTCGGTAAGTGGCAAAATGGTAGGGATATTTTTTTTTGGGTGGGGGTTGGCGTCAGTGTCCCATCAGCGTAGATGATGAGTCAGGCAGACGTTCACATTTCAAAGTGCGCCACGTGAGTCACCTTCACTCTGCCGTCGAGTCCGACGGGAGCCCAGAAGCCGATCAAGTCCGACATAATGAGAACACGTAATAAAAAATAAAAATGATAAAAAAAGAATGGCAAAGCTCAGCTTTAGTTGCATTTTGTCTGTTTGTTGTGACTATTCGTAATATGGCCAAGTAGTGTTTGACTTGTTGTAATTGGGCTTCATGTTGTGGCCAGTTATGGTTCCTGTTGTGACTACATTGGTACCTCAAGATACAAGCTTAATACATTCCGGCAGTACAAAATCTTCCATCATATAGCTCCTCCCCAACTGCAAGATTTTATACAAAGAAATCCAAAACATCAACAATGGCTGGCTCTAGAGGTGACTGTGTAATGAGTGAGTGCTTCATACCTGGAAGTCAATAGCAATTACCATATTTTCACGACTATAAGGCGCACTTAAGTCTTACATTTTCTCCAAAATAGACAGTGCGCCTTATATTCCAGTGCGCCTTTATATATGGGAAAAACAGAAAACCAAAAACCACCACTGTCGGATATAAAAAAAAAAAAAAAACGCCTGAACTGAAACAATACTGTTAAATATGCAGATGCCATCTAAGTTTACAACATCTTCCATCATATAGCTCCTCCCCTACTGCAAGATTTTATACAAAGAAATCCAAAACATCAACAATGGCTGGCTCTAGAGGTGACTGTGTAGTGAGTGAGTGCTTCATACCTGGGAGTCAATAGCAATTACCGTATTTTCACCACTATAAGGCGCACTTAAAAGTCTTTCTCCAAAATAGACAGTACGCCTTATAATCCAGTGCGCCTTATTTATGGAAAAAAACAAAAACCACCACTGTCGGATATTAAAAAAAACACAAACGCATGAACTGAAACAATACTTTTAAATAAGCAGATGTCATCTTAGTTTACAAAATCTCCATCATATAGCTCCTCCCCCACTGCAAGATTTTATACAAAAAAATCCAAAACATCAACAATGACTGGCTCTAGAGGTGACTGTAAAGTAGTGAGTGCCTCTTCATACCTGGAAGTCAATAACAATTACCGTATTTTCACGACTATAAGGCGCACTTAAAAGTCTTAAATTATCTCCAAAATAGACAGTGCGCCTTATAATCCAGTACGCCCCTTACATATGGAAAAAAAACAGAAAACCAAAAACGAAAAACCACCACTCTCGGATATTAAAAAAAACACAAACGCCTGAACTGAAACAATACCGTTAAATATGCAGATCAGCCATCTTAGTTTACAACATCTTCCATCATATAGCTCCTCCCCTACTGCAAGATTTTATACCAAAAAATCCAAAACATCAACAATGACTGGCTCTAGAGGTGACTGTAAAGTAGTGAGTGCTTCATACCTGGAAGTCAATAGCAACTATCCTATTTTCACCACTATAAGGCGCACTTAAAAGTCTTAAATTATCTCCAAAATAGACAGTGAGCCTTATAATACAGTGCGCCTTATATATGGAAAAATGTCGTTCATTGAGGTTGCGCCTTATAGTCGTGAAAATACGGTATTTGCATTTATGCTTTGGCCAATATGCATAGGTGATATTTTTTTTCTCCCTCTGTGGCAAAGCGTTTGGAATTTGCATTTTTTGGGGGTTGCTAAAGTGTCTGGACTATGCCGTTAGCCCGACACATCCGTAAAAAAACGGCGCAGGGCTCAACATTGGTGGTTGGCGGCCAACTCTTGACAATAACCTCCTCCTCCTCGGTTGGAGTTAAGCCGCCAGAGGACTCCGGAGAGCCACCACACCGGCGGCGGCTTTACAAGATTGGAGCAAATTGGCTCAATGTGCTTGTTTGGATGTTGCGCTTTGTTCACATAATACAACAAATCACAAGCTTTGTGCGTGCGCGGGGGTGCCGGGGATATTCACAAGTGCATCAAAGTTAGATTCTTTGCATTCATCCTACTTTGGGCGCTCGCTTATTTGGGATTTGCATATTTTGTTGATATGTTCCAATTTTCAAGTTTTTGGCTATTTATATTTACTTGGATTTTATTGTGTGGTATTTTGTTGGCTATATTTCATTTTTTTCATGTTTTAGTTGTGGAAAATGCCAAAATGAAAAGGGTAAATAATTGAAAAGAGCCAAATGTCAGATGAAATGTTATTGTTTAAATATTTATTGATACATTTTGATTTATTCATTGTTGGCAAAAATAAAAGCGGGTTTGAATCGTGACATTTAAATGCATAAACAAGGAATTAATGCATATAAAATAATATAATAATAATAATAATATGTCCAAATAAGAGTCAAATAGGTTTAGAGAATTTAATTAAATGAGTTAAAATAGCAAAAAAAATCATTAAAAATTAAATTAGCTAATTAATTTAATGACATTTATTTTTAAAATTGTATGTTTTTATTTTATTTCACATTTTTAACAGCATTCAAAGTACTAATTAAATTATTTAGATTTTTTTTGCAATTTTTATTTCAAAAATGTCTATTTTGTTGTTTATTTTGTTGTGTAAATAACAAAAAAATAATAAATAAATACAAAACCATCATACTATGGGGGTGCCGGAGCCTATCCCCCCCAAACACAACCAAATTAGTCACCCTCCAATCTCAACCCACCCTAAAAACAACAACCAGGACTCAAACCCAGAACCCCTCATCAAAATCAACCCTAAAAACCACTTTACCATCTTATAACTGACATTTTTTTTAATCATCATCATATCTATTTCATTTTTCTCATCATTTATTGACACTCCAACCCCTCAAGGGACCCACCAAAAAGTCCACAGGCAGCTTTAAAATAAAAAACTAAAAAAAACAAACCATCACACTCTTGTCGATATCCGACTCATCAAAAGAAGGCGGCGCCTTCCATTCCGAAAGTCCCAAGTGAGAATAACGCGGCGCACCCGCACGACATAAAAGAACGCCATCGATGCGTTTTTTGTCGCCGATGATGACGGCCGCCCGTCCTTCCCGTAGGATTTACGGCGAGGAAATCCCTTCAGCCGAGTTGAAAGCGCTGCGGGCTGACAAGCACGCACCAAAAACATATTAAAAACACCCCCACAAAGACACTCGCTAGTCCCAGATCTCAAAAATCTAAAAGTTTGGACTCGGGTTGCCATATTTCCCCCAAAAAATGAACAAAAATTGATCTAAAATATCACCAAAACGATACTATACATTTTTGATACTAATATATGATTAAAAAAAAGGTAACAACAAACTTGTTTAGTGTTTAACATTTGTGGTCGTTATTTTTGACAAAAATCTTTAGATTAGATTAGAATAAGCATAAAAAAGTTGATCAATTTGCCCCCCAAAAATACCTTAAATTTTGATCATTTTGCCCCAAAAAATACCTTATATCTTTATCATTTTGCCCTAAAAAATACCTTACATTTTGACCAATTTACCCCCAAAAATACCTTAAATTTTCATCAATTTACCCCCCAAAAAACCTTACATTTTGATCAATTTACCCAAAAAAATACCTTAAATTTTGATCAATATAGCCCAAAAAAAACTTACATTTTGATCAATTTACCCCCAAAAATACCTTAAATTTTGAACAATTCGCCCCAAAAAATATCTTAAATTTTCATCAATTTACCCCCAAAAAAACCTTACATCTTGATCAATTTACCCAAAAAAATACCTTAAATTTTGATCAATATAGCCAAAAAACCCTTACATTTTGATCAATTTGCCCCAAAAATACCTTACATTTTGATCAATCCCCCCGCCCCAAAAATACTTTAAATTCTGATCAATTTGCCCCAAAAAATACCTTAAGTTTTCCTATCTTTGCCGCTAAAAATCTTGGCGGCGACCATTCCGCCTACTGCCGATCGTCACAGATGCCGACTCGGCGTAGAACACGCGTGTACGTCGACGTCATGACGCGGGCTAGCGGCGGACACGCTCCCACACTTGTCAGCGCGTCGTAACATCCATAATGAAGGAGGCGCCCCATCAAACATTTACGGCTTTATTTTTTAATGGCCGACAAAAGTCATGAGCTATTCATAATTCAGAGCATCACCGTCATTCCCGCGCATGGCGGCCGATTGGTCTTTTTCCTGAGGCGCTGCGACCAGTGCGCTTATCCCCGTCGTCCTGGTCCTCATCCTCCCAAGGGTCATCCGCAGAACCTGACTCTAGCGCCCCCAAGCTTTGTTTTCTTTGCTACGCTAGTGAATTTTTAAAAATTCAACCCCCCGAGCTAGTTTTGGTTAGCAAACGTCAGAATTTTGAGGCCTGTCTCAAGAAGTGATACCCGAAAATATACAACTAGTCAGCAATATTCAACTTTGGGCTTTAGAGTCAGCCATTTTGGCTCAAAGTTGCAGTTTTATAGTCTATTACATAAAGTTGTAGTGTCAATTGAATTTCACTTTCTGTATCGCTTATCCTCACAAGGGTCACAGGGGGGTGCCGGAGCCCATCCCAGCCAACGACTGGCATCAGGCCCTGAATTTGTGGCCGGCCAATCGCAGGGCACAAGGAGACAAAGGACAACTAATTGTAGCTAGGGGCAATTTAGAGTGTTAGCCACCTAGCTTAGCATATTTTTGGCATGTGGGAGGAAACTGGAGTACCTTTAAAAAACCCACACAAGTCTGGGAAGATCATGCAAACGCCTCACCAGGAATTGAACCCTCGATCTCAGAACTGTGAGTCTAACACGCAAACCACTTGTCCACTAGGTCAATTAAATATTTTAGATATTAATTTCTGGAAACATTTTTACCAAGCAACTTTTAATTTGGTAGGAATGTCCGTCAAAACGCACAAATAAATAAGTATAGTCTTCCCTTAATAATCGCAAATTCACTTCTTAGCGATTTTTTCCGCTATTAATCATTTTTAAAAAGGAGAATATTTTTAAAAGTTCATATAAATATGAAAATCCACGTTAAAACTCGTAGAACTGAAAATAAAGTTATTATAGGGCTAATTTTAAACATTTTTCAATGATCCCGGCCATATTTAGTCTTCATTAACCGCAATATTCAAAGGATTACTGTACATTGTCTATCTGTGACTATTCTGCCTAGCAACCAAATCTGAAGCACCAACCAATGTAAACTTTGACTGAAAAAGTTTTCTTCAGATTCTTCTTCATGTTTAATTTCATCTTCTGTTGTCACTCTGGCGCAATCCATCACAAATGTTCTTTTTCCGAGACGCTATCTCCACCCGTCTATTCCTGGAAGGTGATTAAAACAAACGCCGCCAAGGAAGGATCACTAAATCCCCCCCTTTCGACCCGTGGGCTTGGCCCACTTCCCATCATGCCTTTCCCACCCGTTCTCAGCTCCGACAACCCGACAGATTCGATTCCTTTTTTTTTTATTTTTTCAACCCCCTTGTCTTCGCCTTTTCTATTTGTTTGTTTCTCCCGCCTGGATATTTCCCCGCCGCCATCGATCGCCGATAACACGGCGAGTGGAAACGCAACGGCGCCAAAGGTCCCGCGGGTCCGAGTCCGTGGGAACGTGTAACAATAACGCGGCTGATGCAAACGCCTCATCATTTTTCCTCATCTTTCATTTTGGAGTCTCATTATGGCCGATCTACGTTTTGGGCTGCGATTTTTTTCTTTTTCGTCCTTAGGGTCGTCTTGTCTTGATTCTTTTTTAAAGCGCGTGGTCTTGACGCTTAACCGCAACCTGCAGCCCTAAGTGACTTTTCGTGTTGCGATTCGCCCCGGCCTGCACGCTTCTCTCGAGTCCTCCGAGTCTCCGTCAGGATTCGGATTGGTTGAGGGGGGGGGCTGGTGGTCAGGGAAAAGCACATATACACACATACACAAACACACACAATGCACACGCGTGTTTAAACGCACTTAAGCACACGTGAGTATCATAACAAAAGAAAGATAAACAACAATGACAGGTGACGTCCAGAGGGGGTCTTTTTTTAATCTTGCGCTCTAAGAGGACACAAATTATACTATATTTTGTTTTTATCAAATAGGATGATGCGGTGGAGTAAGTGGTTTGTTTGTGGGGGCTGGTAGTTTTGGGGTCGAGGGTTTGATCCCGAGTGGGTTTTCATTGTGTGGAATTTGCGTGTTTTCCATGTGGGTTTTCTCCAGGTGGTCTAGGTTCCTCTCAGATGGTAAAAATGTGCATGCTAGGCTAGTTGGTAGGACATTAAATTTGGCCTTGCAGTTCTGGGGTCGAGGGTTCGATCCCAAGTGGGTCCTCATTGTGTGGAATTTACATGTTTTCCATGTGGGCTTTCTTCAGGTGGTCTAGGTTCATCTCAGATGGTAAAAATGGGCATGCTAGGCTAGCTGGTAGAACATTAAATTTGGTCTCGCAGTCCTGGGGTCGAGGGTTCGATCCCGAGTGGGTCCCCATTGTGTGGAATTTGTGTGTTTTCCATGTTGGTTTTCTCCAGGTAGTCCTGTTTCCTCTCTAATGGTAAAAATGACCATGCTAGGCTAGCTGGTAGAACACTAAATAGCCCCTAGCTGTGATTGGTTGCCTGTTTTGTTGTGCCCTGCTATTGGCTAACACTCAATCACAAAATTCAAGTTTTAAGTATGAGTGTGACATTTTTTTTGTTCTTCTCGTGATTGGTTGCCAACCCATTTGGGCCTCCTAGTTTGCCAGGAATAGGCTCCGGCACCCTGTTCCCCGGCCCGCAATGGAAAATGAATGATTGGCTAATGTTATGGTGGACAGGCGTCCAATCGTTAAGCCGAGCTAGCATCAGAGTTGAGTTGAAATGGATTGTGGGTCTTTAGCCATCGATTGCGGTCAATGACTTCAACGTGCTCTAGTCGGACTTTTTGTGGGTAAAGTAAGGGGGGGCTGGTGTAGGGGTGCTCATTAGAATGCAGGCGGCATTTCCGCGGGCTGCATCCCACGGACCGGACGGACCCGACAAAAACTGCTCTCTTTGTGCGCAGACACGCTTTTTTAACGTCTTTGCCCGTCACGTGGCACGTATACGGGGGGTCGGGGGTGACTGCTTTTTACTCGTCAGGGTGACGCGTCGCCACGGCGCCCGCGGGGACACCTGCGCTGGAGCTGGTTGCCACGGTAACCAGTCCCGCCCTGTCAATCATGCGAATGTGGGTAGAGTAGTGTTTGCAGAGTTAGTATGGTTTCCCCTTAGTACCCCCCAAAAAGAGGTTTTGACTAAAAATACATCATTTCTACTTATAGAAAAATTTAAATAAAATGTTAAGATATATTTAAAGTGTTTCCTTTTATCAAAGAAATGATTGACAAGTGAAAAAAGGTCATTTTTTTGTATCCAAAAAAGTAAGATTTTTCTCCAAATTTTTTAATCGCTAATTTTTTGTTTAAATCTACCAAATCTAAAAAATTTAACAAAAACTTCCCGATATTTTAATCATGAATAAAAAAATAGCCTATTTCCTCTTTTTACTGTTTAATTAAAAAACAACGAAAATAAATAAAAAATATTCTCCCCTTTTTTTAATTAACAAAATCTAAATGTCTTTTTTTTTAAATAAAAAACTACAAAAACATTTTTCCTATTAAGAGACCCCCAAAAATATTTAAATAAATCTAAATAACAGAAAAAAATTTAGTCAGATGGCTAGCAGTTAGCATGCGCTAACTACAATTTTCTCATTTTCATTGCGTTTTTTACCTGGCTCCTCCCGCTTTCCATCCCTCCCCCCTCCGAGGCATCCATTTTTCCTCCCCTCCGCTAATTGCACGCTCCCCCGACGAGGTGAGACGGTATGCCGTAGTTCCTTCTACTTCTCGGGCGCCTTCACGGCGAATCACGTCACATGGCGGTGGCTGGCCCGGCGCTCCCCTTGAAAAGCTGCCGGTGTGACACAAACACGAGTACACAAACGTGTACGCGCTGACGTTAAAAGACTTTTTGGCATCCCACGCTTATTTGGCTTAAGCTGATCTGAAGGTTTGTCATGACAACAATGTTAAGACTCGGAACGGTGTAGACTTGTTGTTGAAAGTTGCAGTCCGCTGATAAGCTCCTGGAAAAAACATTTTACGCTGGGCTTGTTAACATTTTTAGCTGTCAATCAGCATTGCAAACAATTATATAAATACTTGTATATTGTTTGGGGTTTTTTTTAGATTTTTTTTGCCCCAACCCATGAATATTTATATATATATATATATATATTTTTTTTTTTATAGCTGCTTAAACTTTTTGTATTTAATGTGTATTGTCTTTGTTTTTGTTAATGTTACAGGAAACCAATCCACTAAAAAAATAAAACAGAATCAAGATTAAACCAAAATGGAACCAACCAAAACAACATAAAACAACAACAATACTAATGTCTACTACAAAAAAATACCAAAAACAAAGACCTTACATGAAACCAAAACTTACTTCACTGCAGATTTAGCAGACCAATCAACACGAAACCAAACTAATATAAAAAAAACAACAACAAAAATAACGCCCACTCAAAATAAAATCAACAACCGGAAAACAAAACAAAAAACACCAAAATGCAACCAAAAAGACAAAAACAAATCGAACACCCCCTCAGACAAAAACAACCGAGACCTTTCCCAGAACCCAAACAACCCAAAAAGAAAACCAGCAGACCAATCTTCCCAAAACCAAACTAAAATAAAAAAAACTTAACAAAAATACCGTCCACTCAAAATATAACTACCCAAAAACACACTAAAAGTTGAGCGGACCAACCCACACCAAACCAAAATGCAACCAAAAAAACAACAACGAAACTAACATTCCCTTCAAAACTAAAACAAAAACAAAAACCTTTCCCAGAACCCAAACAACCCAAAAGGAAAACCAGCAAACCAATCATCACAAAACCATAAGAACCCTAACACCAAAACAACACAAAACAACCAAAAAACCTCCATAAAGCCATACAAAACCAATCCAGAACAAATCAAGACCTTAACAAAGAACCAAACCCCCAAAACTTCAAAATCCAGACCACCCAAAACCCTCCAAATTCAACAATAATTAAACAACCAACCATCCCAAACACAACAAGATTCACAACAAACCCAACTCTGCACTTTCAGTCAGGTGAGGGCGTGGCTAACGAATCACAGTAAGGTATAATGATGTCGACTTGCGTTAAAGTGTGGCGCTAGCTCAAGTTCATCGAGCCGCCACCACCGTACGTATTCATGAAAGAGCGCCCTGAGGGTTTCGCTTTCCGCCATCACCTCTCCGCATGAAAAATGCAGCGGACACAAAGAGACAAAAGAGCGACAGGAGGCGCCCGCCGTCCTAACAATCCTTAGCTTTCGTGTCAGACAAGCGTCGCGTTAGCACGCGTGAAAGCGCAAACGCGCAAACGCGTGCCCGCTTGCGGTCAGCGACCATTTTTTTTTTTGTCTTACGGTACGCTTCAGCTACCCTGCGTTGTTTTTATACCACGTTTGGGCTAATGTGAACAAAGAAGTGAAGAGTATATAATTCCTATCAAATTGAATATAAAAGTGTATTATTTATATTTTAAATACACAATTATTTCTATTAGGTATATCCTAAAAACATTTTTTTTAAAAAAAGCATGAAAACAATTCAAATAAAGTGCATTTACGGTCTGTTTTCGAAATAGGCTAGCAGTAGCATGCTAATAAGTAGCATACTATTGTACTAATAAACTAGCGACAGACTCTTATTCCAACAGCATTTTAATTAGCAAGTAAAAAGTGTATAGAATACAAAAATCTTTTTTTATAAATATTTGATTAATTGATAACATTTATGTTTGCTAATACAGAGCCTATGTTAGCTAAATTTCCTAAATAGGCAATTTAGCAAGCTAGCAATAACATGCTGGTGATCTTAAGTTAGCATGCTAACTATCATGTACTAGCTAGCTTATGACAACATAGATACAATAACATGAGCTAATGAACTTCTGATAGCAAAGTGACAACATACTAGCAAGCTAACAGCAAAATGCTAACAATAATTAATTACTTAATGAAATTATTAATTAAATAATCATTCAAATGTGATGTTTTAGCTTTGTTTTGCTTAAAAATGACATGAAATGATGAAAGACTTTGACATTTGTAGAAGAATTTGTCTATTTTATACATTTATTTACATATATTGTACTTTTAATATACCCTAGCTAGAATTGTACCTGCTCTTTCCACGGCACCTCGTCATCGTGCCGTTGTTTTTTGAGCCGTCAGGCCGTGTTGATGTTGATTGCGCTAATGGGCCACGTTGCATTTGTCCGCTGGAGGGTCGCAGCGTATGTTAAACAAGAACCTTTAAATAGACGCCATTATTCTGCATTTAGGCAGCCACGAGTGACGGGGCACTTGAATATGATACAATTCTTATGCACTGACAGCAAATAATTGCTGCTAAAATTTAATTGGATGTCCGTCACTGTCATTGGCACACAAATAATATCTTTCTTAACCTTTTTGGGCAATTATGGGGCATTTTTTGATGATTTTCTGTACATTTTTTGGGCACTCTCGGTCACTTGCAGTACATTTTGGGCCATTCAAGGGGTATTTTAGATACATTTTGGATTGTTTATTATTGATTGGTAGTTTATTTTCAGTTGCAGTACATTTTGGGCCATTCAGGCGGATTTTTTTGTACATTTTGGATTGTTTAGTGTTGATTGGCAGTTTATTTTCAGGTGAATTAGTGTTAATTGATCAATTCCTGTTGATTTTGGGCTTTTGTGAATTAACTTTTTGGTCATTTAAGGGTCAATTCCTTTTGGTTTTGGGGCACTTATTGTCAATTTTATGTTTTTTTGTTTTTTTTAACATATTGCAAACAATTTTGTTATTTTTTTTGACAACTTACTGTCAATTTTTTGTCTTTTTGTTTTTTTTCGAACAACTTACTGTCAATTTTATGTTTTGTTGTTGTTTTTTTATCAACTTACTGTCAATTTTGTGTTTTTAATTTAACAATTTACTGTCAATTTTGTGTTTTTAATTTAACAATTTACTGTCAATTTTACATGTTTTTTGTTTTTTTAACAATTACTATTTTTTTTGAATTATTTTCATTTATAAATTTTTTTGAATTATTTTCATTTATTATTTTTTTTACTAGCATTTTGTTGGTACCCTAAAATTAACTAAGGCCAGTTTGTTAATGTTAATTTTTCAGTGCCATTTAATCTATTTGATCAAAACAAAATGGCCCTTACATCTATCCCCGTCAATAGCACCACGAATATCTTATTCAATTGTTCCGCCAACATAGTTTGTTAGCATAACTCAACGTGAAGTTGTTGTTTTCCCGTCTTCTTGACAAATCCCTCCTCGCCTAAAAAAAAAAAGAGCACAAGGCAGAGTTTCAAAACAAAACCTGTGTCTGTTTTTGTCGCCGTCGTCATGAAAAAATAAAAAAAAAACGTCACTGTTGTCTTCCCGGAGAACAGGAAGCAGATAAAAGACGGAGTCGGAGCCGGTTGACTAATGTCAACGCGTCCCCTCGGGGTCTGTGAAGACGCCGTCTTTCATGGCGCTGACGGAACGATGCGTAGCGCTAGCTACTTTAGCTACAAAGCCCATACGTGGAACAACAGCTAACAAAAAAAACACTAAAGGCAAACAGACGCTAAAACACACAAAACAACACTTGAGTTTGTCAAGTTGCCAGCATGTGAAATGACGAAAGCTTAGCATCGCGCTGTTAGCATATAGCTAAAAACGGGAAAATGCCAGTAGAGCTAAAATGGGGAATGTTTATGCTAACATTCATGCTATTTTTTGTGTTAATGGAAGATTGAATGCAGAAAAGAGAAGTGTTTTTGTTTGTTTGTGTGCCGTGCGAATTCTGTATTTAAATTAAAGTATTTTCTCGCATATAAGCCGTATTTATTGCTAAAAAAATATGACTGAATCATATTTACGGCTTATACGCGCACAAATTAGCATAAAACTTAGCAGAAAACTCCATAAATCAAGACAATATGGCCGATACGGTCATTTATTTAAAAAATTGTGAAAAATAAACCGATAAAATGCTAAAGAACATTTATTTTAACTCTTATGAATGAAATTCATTAAAAATATAAACCATATTTTGCATAAAACTTTTTTAAAAACTCACTTGTGCCTGCTATTGCTCACTCATACTTTTAAGGGTACGGCTTATACGCAGATGCGGCTTATATGCGAGAGAAAATACAGTAATACTTCTTTACTGTTTATTAAGATGCATTTTTGGAGGGTGAGGGTGAACTGCTAGTCAAAATCTGAATGAACACATACTAAAGCCTTGTTCAAAAAATTAAATAAGTTGTCATAGCGCCACCTAGAGCCTCAATATATGACTAATTTTGCTTTTTCCTCCCCCGCAGGTGACGAGTGGTACCCATGTCGTTTGATTCTGAGTACATCCGGCGAAGCCCACCTGCAGTGGACCATGTTCCCGGCCCCCTACTTAGCGGCAGTGGGCCCCGACGCCGCCCCCGGGTCGCTGGTTTACCACCTGTCGTCACGGCAACGCGACAGCACGCCTGGACAGCCTCAGTTTCTCCTATTGGACGGTGAGCCTGTTTTACTTTATGTGGATTTTATTGTAAAGCTGCGGAAAGTTTTACGTCACATAGGTCCCGCCCCTCGATGGGTCACCAAATTAAGAAACCAAAAAAATTTGCATTATATTACACATAATACTACCAGGAAAAAAAAATGTGTTACGTCATTTTAAATAATATTACAAAGCAACGTGATGGTAGATGTAAATATTTTTAATATTCATGGGGAAAATGTCTCAATATTTTGAAATAATTTATCTAATTTTAGGAGAAAAAGTTAAAATGATTCGTAATGTTTACTTAATATTACGATATTAACGTTGTTATATTAGATAAGTTTGCGTAATATATGTGAAAAAATGTTTTGTAATTTTTTCTTATGTTAATTTTATGAGGAAACATAATAATAAACATAATTGACTTCATTTACGAGATTAAAATCCTAATATTACACGTAAAATGTTGGAATATTACGGAAATTTAATTATATTTTGTCAAATTATGAGAAAAAAGTGGCAAAAATATGAGATTCAGCGAATTATATCATGAATTTTGACATAAAATTAGGCAAAAAATGTTGTTTACTTTGATTTTGGCGACATAAGATCTGTAAAAATAATATTTGGAGGCATATTATTATAATATTGAAGTCATATTAGTTGGAAAAAAGTCATCAAATGATGAGCTAAAAGTCTTTATATGACTTTTTTTCATGTTACATGAGCTGTAATCCATAATTTAAATGTAAACTTTGACTAAGTCTCAGAAGAAACAAATCGACCAATCATAGCGTAGGAAGTTTTTTTGACATTAGCTTGACACCAAATAGTGATGCATTTTTTTGGGGATGTTTTCTATGTAAATGAACTGGTTTTTATCCCTACGCACTTGCTCGGAGGCACGCACATTTATAAATCGAAATAAAAAGTGACTTGTTGAATTTCAATTAAACGCCGTTTAGCGCCGCACACGCTAAACGTTCCCCCGGGGGTGCCAGAGAGAGAAAGAGAGAGAGAGAGAGAGCTTCCGTCTCTTGGGAGAGGGCGACGTGGGCGAGCGACGTGGGGGGGGGGGGCAACGTGGGCGGATGGATGGGCGCCGCCGGCTGGGAATTTTTTGGAGCGCACAACAAAAGGAAGAAGAATCTCTTTCAAGAGTTTATTTTTATTTTTTGATGCGTCGCTTTGGTGTAACGTGATGAAACGTTTGCTCGCAGATAATTCACTAATTGACTTTTTTATTTTATTTTTTATAGTTTGCCAAGTTGGATTTAAGTGAGATTAAGGCCCACTTTATTTGATTCTATTTATATACAAAGTACTTCATTAGGGACGTCAACTCGGGAGATGACACAAAATATGAAGGTTTTTAGGCACAAATTAGGATTTATGTTGTTTTTTTAAGTGTTCATTAGATGACATGATAGACGTACAGTGTTTTTGGGGGGAGGAGCAAAGGAACGCTATAAAAAGTGGACTAAAAACATTTAAATTAAAAAAAGATTCAAAAATTGTATATTAAAAATGTTGTAGACTTAATATTACACACTTTCTGTATATAAATAGATTATATAGGAATAAATTATTAAATAATTAATACAAATAAAATAACTTTGAAAGGGTTATACAATATGCAGAACCATATTATATAATATAATAATTGAAAATAAAATGAAGTTTAGTGTTTTTTTTAGTGTGTTTTTGTTATTTTTTATTTATATTTTTTTTAAAGTGATATTTTGTTGCAAATTAAATAACAATTTTACAGAACGCAAATTAAACTATAAATCTAAAATAAAATTTGAACATAAAAACATTAAATACCATGTTTTACTTTAATAAACTATCTTTGTATACTACATTCTTGATTTTCTTCAATTTTTTATATGAAATTTGATGTTAATTATACATAAACGAGAGGAAAATTTAACTGTAAGTCACTTTTTATACAAAAACAAGTCATAAAGTCATAGTTAAGACAAATATGTTACATTTTAAAACCCCCAACTCTGATTTCCCTCTATTTTTAAATCCATTTTTTTGCACTGCAAGTTTTGGATAAAAAAAAAAAAACACCCGCAGAGCAAGAACTTGACGAGAATGAAAAAAAAAAAACTTCCAAGAAGATGGAAAGTGGTCCTCAGCTGTTGACCAGAGGGCCTCGACTGGTCGCAGCTGCATACCACCTGTCAATCATCTCATCTCCCCACACCACATTTGAACCTCCATCCCATCATCACTATTTTCTATTAAATCTTTGGTTGCTTTTGAGAAAGATGGAAAAACCAAATCTGCTCTAAAATGAACTTTTTTTTAAACCATACTGTATTTTCTGCACTATAATGCGCAGCTCAAAAATGTCAATGAGTATGTTGTGTGTTATGTAATATTTTGTTAAAGTTAATTAAGTTTTTGTCCATTATATTATTTAAAAGCCAAAAGTGTAGTGGTTGTAGAAATGCTACTCTAAACTTTTTATCCATAAAAATATTAACATTTTTATTCAATTTGGGGCGACTAAATGGTTAGCATGTCAAAATTTCGAAGAAAAATATGATTCAATTTTTTAGGGTCACACAAAATCATGCTTTACTGTCATAATTCATATCATTAATTTTATTAAGCAATTCAAAAATCCCCTTATTTTGTTTAACTGCCTTCTGTCAATCAAAACCAAAAAAAAACTCCCAGGTGACACATTAATAATAATAATAATTTTCCAAATTCACATTCATGCAACTTAAATTTTTTTACATTTTTTTGTTTCAGGTGGCGAGGACTGCTTCGAAGTGGACCGCCGCTCGGGTGACATCAGGACCACAGGGCGCCCCCTAGCTCCCAGCCATGAATACCACCTGCGGGTTCAAGCCGTGGATGCGGACGGCAGTAAAGGCCCGCCCGCCACTGTCTCCGTCCTGGCCGGATTCCGCCCGCCGCAATTCGCCGAGGCCACTTACCAACTCAGCGTGGCTGAGAACGCAGTCGTCGGGCAACCGTGAGTATTCGGGGATGGGAGGGGTCGATTTGTCGTGGAAGGTCAACTCCATTTCATGTGGGCCGGACCATTTTACATATAATATTTAGATTTTATTTTTTAATAAATGGATTAAAAGAACTGGATTAAAATCCCTGAATATTCAGTTTTTAATAGATCTAAAACAATGTTTATTTTAGTTTTTTTTAAATATATTTTGAGATTTTACAAAATATTTTTTGAACTAAAAACAGAAAAAAATGATTAAAAAAATGACAATTATTGATTTAAAAGGGGGAAAATCATGAAATTTAATATACATCTATACTCTTTATTTTAATTTGATCATAAAACAGAAAGTCAGCACTCATGATTTACTTTTTCGGGCCACACAAAATGATGCGGCGGGCCAGATTTGGCCCCCGGGCCGCCACTTTGACACATGTAGCGTAAAGTAATGGAGAAATAAAATAGCAGGTGTGGCTAATATGCGAGAAAATACGGGAAGTGCCCCTAAACCACAAAGTTAACAAGGAAAAAGGCCAAAAAAGACTATCAATAGTAGTGCAAAATCATATTTCTGTCAATACTTTTGACGAGCCTAGAAGGGAAAGGCAATGAATGAATGGACGGAGGGATGAAGAAGAGGAGGAGGATGAGGAGGAGGAAGAGGAGGTGGTGGTGGTGGATGAAGAGGACCCAGATGCAAAAGTCTGCGTGTGGCCTGAGGCTGAGAGTTTGAAAGTGTGGCAAATTCAAATATTTATTAAAAGCGAGGTCTGGATAAACATGAAGGCTTGTGTGTGTGTACATGTGTGTGTACATGTGTGTGTGTTTGTGTGTGTGTGTCCCTGTGGGCTTTTGGCGCAGAGCACATTGTGTTAATAATATCCAAGTGTCCATGCCACCCTGTAAGGAGTGTGTGTGTATATGTGTGTGTGTATATGTGTGTGTGTATATGTGTGTATACGTGTGTATATGTGTGTATGTGTGTGTGTGTGTGTGTGTGTGTGTGTGTGTGTGTGTGTGTGTGTGTGTGTGTGTGTGTGTGTGTGTGTGTGTACAGTCTCCCATTGAAGTCCATTTGATGTGTTGCTAGTATCGTCCTCAGATTTTTTATTTTTTTTGGAAGATGTTAGAGTCTTGTGTCGGTAATTTTTGCAAAAAATTGCTTTTTTAAAGATTATTTTAATGGTGAAACTATCATTTTTGGGGTTTTTTGGTGGTTAAAATGTGACTTGTTCACTATTATTGTTGGTGATGGATGTCTATTTTTGGGGTGGTGAGGGCAAAGGTCACGGAGGTTGGGAAATGACTTTTGTAAGGATGAATGGATTGAGTGAAATATGGAATTAATATATTTGCTGGATGTTTGAAATGGTGATTTGGGGGAATGATGTCAAAGGTCGCAGAGGTCAGAAATACTGAGGTTTGTCGTGTTTGTGTTGCAGCGTTGGCGCCGTTCAGGCCGTGTCCTTCCAGAAGAAGACGTTGGCTTACGTGCTGCAGTCCAACCCCGGCAATCTGTTCAGCATCAACCAGGAGAACGGCGCCCTCAGCCTCACGCGCGCCGTGGATTTCGAGAGCGGACACAACGTGCACACGTTGCAGGTTCGGGCGTCTGAGCCCGACACGGATCTCAGCGCTGTGAGCGAGGTAAGCAAAATGTGTAATACCAAAAAAAATGCCTATTTTTTTAAAGGAAGGTGTACTTGCTAGATAGAATTGAATACGAAACTTAAGATGGTGATGCGTTCATATACAAATGAAAAAGTAGGAGAATGTATGTTCACCTTATAATTAATTACTCTTTTAAAATGTATTACTAAAAGTACACGTGTCAATAGATACTTTAAATAATATTTCAGTCCATTTAGAATGTATTGCATATTATTGTTATTATTAATGATTAAAAAAATGTAAACCAATTTCTTTAAATAGCTAATTTCAGTTCAATATTAAGCTAATTTCAGTTAAATATTAAGATAATTTCAGTTAAATATTAAGATAATTTCTGTTAAATATTAAAATAATTGCAGTTAAATATTAAGATAATTGTAGTTGAATATTAAGCTAATTTCAGTTGAATAAGCTAATTTAAGTTAGATATTAATATAATTGCAGTTAAATATTAAGATAATTGCAGTAAAATATTAAGATAATTTCAGTTGAATATTAAGATAATTTTAGTTAAATATAAGCTAATTTTAGTTAAATATTAAGATAATTTCAGTTAAATAAGCTAATTTCAGGGTATTATTAAGCTAATTTCAGTTAAATATTAATCTAAAGTATTTATTTTAGAAAAAGTACTTATGTATACATTGACCTAACCTTGTAAACAAAGCACAATTCAACCCCTCTCTGACCTTTGACCCCACGATTTCAACCCATAACAATCTTTCACCTCATCCCAATCATATTAATAACCTCTTCAAATATCGCCGTCATTCCAAAATTTATATTCTGACCTCTGCGACCTTTGACCCCACCCTCCCCAAAATAAAATCACCTCTGACATCCACGCAGAACCAAAATGGCGGCCAATAAGTTCACTTCTTTCTCCCCAAAATAAACAGGCTCACCCAACCTGTAATCTGATTGGCCGAAAACAATTTGCTGAGGTGCCGAATTGGACTTTACGGGGCAAGTCGTTCCATTTGCCGCCTGGGTCGGTTGCACGCCGTACGCCCCCCCACCCCCCTCCCCCCTCCCTCGCCGCTGCCCTCATTTCCGACGGTGCGTTTAATGAAAAGTCAGCACATCAAAGGCGCGTTCTCGAGCTCGGTTGTCGCGTCGGCATTTCTACGGCCCGACGGAAGCGCCCAAAGTTAGCCAAGCCGAACCCCGCGGGGGCGGGAAGCCGCCAAGATGGCGTAGGACACTCAAACGCACCTGGAGGAGTACATTATCACCTCCCCCTGTATGCCAAATGTTAGTAAGTACTTGAAAATGGCCGCCAAAGTAGCATCGGTACCCTCAAGGCTCGATTAAGGGGGGGGCTCGGATAATCCACTTGGAGTGTGTGGACATTTGCGCAAATTTGTGTGTTGCCTGAGGCGTTCAAGGACATTTCGGAAGAAATGTCATCTAGCACCACTGGACATTAAAATGAAAAATATATATATATATTTTTTTTTTTGAGCAATGTATTTTATAGAGATGCATATTTAATGCAATTTAGGTCAATTATTTGAGTTAAAATAGGATGAGGTTTATCCTTGGGTGCAATTTTTGGGTCATTGAGCCCACATATAGAAGTTTGGGTGGATGGATATTGATGTTGTTTATTCGTTTTGTAGTTATTTATTTTATGATATTGCGTTTAAATTTTTTAGTCGAAAGATATTTTGATGCTCAATTCATTTAGTGTTGTTTATTTTAATACATGGTATGTATTTTTTGAATGTTTATTTTTGTTTAAACCAAAGGCTTGACCATTTTAGATATAATATTTAGTTTTTTTTATATAATAGGATTAAAAGAACTAGATTAAAATCCCTGAATATTCAGTTTTTTTATCGATCTAAAACAATGTTGATTTTAGCTTTTTTTCTATATATTTTTAGATTTTACAAAATGATTTTTGAACTAAAAACACAGATAAAATGGATTAAAAAATGACAATTATTGATTTAAAAGGGGGAAAATAATCAAGAAATATACATCTAAACTCTTCATTTTAATTTGAACCTAAAACAGAAAGTCGACACTCATGATTTACTTTTTCGGGCCGCACAAAATGATGCGGCGGTCCAGATTTGGCCCCCAGGCCGCCACTTTGACACCTCCGAGTCCTAAACCTAATCACAACCAAACCTTTGACCTCCATCTATCCCCATCAATATAATGATCATTCAAATCCATCCTCTGGTGCAATACCGCAATCCCTGTTCCTTCAATGGCGGCCATTATCTTAATAACACTTGGACGCCATTTTGCAGGTCGTCATTCACATCACGGACGAAAACGACTGCACTCCAGAGTTCCTTCACCCCATCTACACCCGCGACAACGTCCCCGAGAACATCGCACCCGGAATCTCGTTACTCCAAGGTAAGCCCTCGGCCGCCCTGATTGGACGACCAAAGTCCGAAAACATGCTCCTACCCCTTTCAGTGGTAGCCCGAGACTGCGACTCCGGCGCCAACTCGGAGGTGTCCTACTCCATCCCCGGCGCCGATTTCCACATCACCTCGGCGGGTGTGATCAGCGCCGCCCGGCGACTAGACTACGAGCGGCCCAATCACATCTACGAGTTCCAAGTGGTCGCCGTGGACGCGGGGACGCCACCCCGCACCGGCACCGCTTCCGTCCGCATCCGGGTGGCCAACACCAATGACGAGACGCCCGTATTCTCGCAGAGCGCGTAAGTCACAAAGACGGGTTTTTTGGGGGTGTTCGGACGTTTGGTCGCTGGTCTTTTGGTTGCCGGTCAAATGGTGACAGTTTACTGTTGAAGCCAGCTCTCAAAATTATATTCATGAGAGAGAGTTTACTGTTTAGTACCTAAGTACGATTTAATATCTAAGTACTGTTTATTATCTAAGTACTGTTTAGTATCCAAGTACTGTTTAGTATCCAAGTACTGTTTAGTATCTAAGTACTGTTTAATATCTAAGTTCTATTTAATATCTAACTAATGTTTAATATCCAAGTACTATTTAGTATCCAAGTACTGTGTAATATCTAAATACTGTTTAGTATCTAAGTACTGTTTAATATCTCAGTACTGTTTAAAATCAAAGTACTGTTTGATATATAAGTACTGTTTAATATCTTAGTACTGGTTCATATCTAAGTACTGTTTAATATCTAAGTACTGTTTAATATCTAACTACTGTTTAATATCTAACTAATGTTCAATATCCAAGTACTATTTAGTATCCAAGTTCTGTGTAATATCTAAATACAGTTTAGTATCTAAGTACTGTTTAATATCTAAGTATTGTTTAAAATCAAAGTACTGTTTGATATCTAAGTACTGCTTAATATCTTAGTACTGGTTAATATTTAAGTACTGTTTAATATCTAAGTACTGTTTAGTATCTAAGTACTGTTTAGTATCTAAGTACTGTTTAATATCTAAGTACAGTTTAATATCTTAGTACTGTTTAATATCTAAGTACTGTGTAATATCTAACTAATGTTTAATATCCAAGTACTATTTAGTATCTAAGTACTGTTTAGTATCTAAGTACTGTTTAATATCTAAGTAATGTCTAAACCAACTCTCAAAATTATATTCATGAGAGTTTAATATCTAAGAGAGAGAGTTTCATATCTAAGTACTGTTTAATATCTACGTACATTTGACCGGCGACCAAAAGACCAGCGACCAAACGTCCGGTCTCGGTATTTTGGGGGTGTTTCCACCGGAATTGAACCCAAACGTCTTCAGCTACAAGACGTTCCTGAGCGAGGACGCCGGGCCCGACACGCTGGTCGCCATCGTCCACGCCAACGACCCGGACGGAGACGGCGTCTCGTACGCCATCACCGGCGGCAACGAGGATAGCAACTTCCTATTGGACAACCAGAAAGGTAAAACTCTACTATTGGCAAACTTCCCTTGATTTAACTCCGCCCCCTTCCCCAACAGAATAACAAAATGTAAATCAATTCCAATTATTTTGACAGCGCTTCCCGTAAACATGGCGCCTGGTGGCCGCGTCTCTCCGGGTCGTGGCCACGCCGTCGTGTTTGTTAGCGGCGTATTATCATAACAACGCGCCACGGAGACGTGGAGGCACGTTGGCGCCCGGGCGATTGTTGCCGTGGTAACCGCTGTATCGGGGACAAAGCCAGTCAACCCCTGAACAGGCGTGAATATAAAAGACGTCATTATTTATTGATATGCGATGCCGTTGCGTCTTGTTTATGGTTTGTGTGTTTTGGCGCCTTATCGCGAGCGCTGAAACGCATAAACGATTTTAATGGAGGTTTATTGGAGAAGACGGCCTTTGCTTGTCGTACTTTCTTCTATCAAAATGTAAACAAAGTATTTTTTTGATTTTAGTGGAAGTTTTGTGGCTATATTAGGGCTGCACAATTTGTGTCTACAAAAAAATCGTGTTTGATCTTAATTATTGCACTTTTTTTTAAAATATGAAAAACAATTATGATATTTTTTAAGAAGTTTTAATTTTAAGAATCTTTTATTTGCAGGAGGAGGTTTTAAACTCGATTTAAATTTAGTTTTTGAGACTTTTTTTTAATGATGTTTGGGAAAAAAATTGATTTTTATCCATTTATGATTTAGTAAATCAGGATTTTGTAGACTTTTTTTCTTGACAAAGTTTATATATGATCTCAAACAAACATATTTTTTATTAATCTATGATTAATGATGCATTTTAATTAAGATTGAATATCTCACCACAATTATGATCAATTTAATATCTACCAAAACAATATTTTTCACCAAATTTAAATGTTGTTAAACATCTCCCAAAAAAACAATTTTTATCAATTTGATCAATGTAAATAATCATAAAATCGTAGTTCCTTGGACACACAATCTTCAATTATGATTTCTAATTTTAAGTATGATTAAACATGTCACCACAATTTTGACCAATTTAACATCTACCAAAACACAATTGCACCAATTTTTTTCACCACATTTAAAAACAATTTTTATAGATTTTTGGACTTTTTCAATGTAATTAATAATAAAATTGCAGTTCCTAAGACATCTTTAATTGTAATTAAACATCTACCACCATTTTTAAATGAATCGACCATGTAGTAAATTATAAAAAGCCATTTACAGATAATTTTTGTTGTTGTTTTTTTCAGGCATCATTAAGCTCCGTCGTAGCCCCCCGCCACGTCTAAGAGGACCCCAATACGTCTTGACCATCACCGCCACCGACGACAACGCGTCCGGTGGTCCGTTCCCGCTGAGCAGTTCGGCGCATGTTGTGGTGGGAATCAACGACATCAACAACAACAAACCCGTCTTCAACGAGGTGACGAGCGTCGACGATTGTTTGGACGCCCGAAATTTGAACTCACATAGAACTGACTACTCATATTTTTTTTTTTTTTTTTGTCACTTAGTGTCAGAACTACAGTTCCAGGGCAGCCATTTTGGAAAACCAGCCCCCTGGGACTTTTGTGCTGAGGGTCCAGGCAGAGGACGCCGACATGGGGGTGAATGGAGAAGTCAAGTATGGAATTATGCATAGGGACGGAGTTTCGTCCGGGTTCGACATTCATCCCGATACCGGTGAGTTATGGTGGCTTTTCTGCGGGTGAAACATACTCTCAATTCGGAAATGTATCGGGATACAATTTTTTTGTATGAGTGGTTAGTGAGTTGGTCTCACAGTGGGGGATCTGGGTTCGAATCCAGGTGGGGTCACCTGTGTGGAGTTTTCATGTTCTCCTGTGTGGGTTTTCTTTGGGTAGTCCGGTTCCCTCCCACATTCCAAAAATATGCACTGTAGGCTGCTGATTGGACACTAAATAGCCCCTAGCTATGACCGTTTGGTTGTTTGTATCATCGTGCCCTGTGATTGGCTGGCTAGGATGTCCCTCACCTTGTACCCAAAGTCAGCTGGGTGAGGCTCCAGCACCCCCTGTGACCCGAATGAGGATAATGTAGTTCAGAAAATGAGATGGGAGATGAAATGTTTTGATGGTTGACTTATTTATTGGTAGTGTTATTCCAGTTTAAAGAAATTGGACGTCAAAAGATGTCAATTGCAGGGAGTTGTTTATTTTTGTGATGTTTTTTTGGTCATTTTAGGGTACTTCCAGGTCACTCGTATATTTTCTTTTTTTTGGGGAATTTTCCATGTTGACTTTTTCACTGCCAATGTTATTTGAGCCTGTCAATCTAAATTGACTCGATCAATAATACTTCAAAATCAGAAATTGATAAAAATATTTTTAAAATGTCACATGATCTGTAAAAAAAGTCGTGTGTTTTGATCCGGTGGTCAGATCAAGGACACCCCTTAGTATTTTCTACAAATAGCAACAGGCTAGCGGTGAGGTCAAAAGGTCGGACAATGTGTTTTAATGGGATTTCTGTGTTTGTTTGTTTTTTTTTTGTGTTTTTTTTAGGCGTGATTACTTCAGCGGTGACTTTCGACCGTGAGCGCCAGAGGGAGTTCACGCTGTCGGTGACGGCCACCGACCAGGCGGAAGAGCCGCTCATCGGGATCTGCCAGATCGCCGTCCTGGTCGCCGACCAGAACGACAACGATCCCAAATTTGAGAACAGCCGTTACCAATGTGAGTTTTTTTAAAGATTGACCTTTAAACTAAAACAAGAAATACCACTTGAAAAAAACAAAAATTCCACCAATTAAATGAGAGAATTTGATTTACTGGTTGATGTCATTTCCGTGACCGGACGTTTGGTCTCCGGACGTTTGGTCGCCCGGTCGTTTGGTCACCCGGACGTTTGGTCGCCCAGACGTTTGGTCGCCCGGACGTTTGGTCGGCCGGACGTTTGGTCGGCCGGACGTTTGGTCGGCCGGACGTTTGGTCGCCAGGACGTTTGGTCTCCGGACATTTGGTCTCCGGACGTGTGGTCGCCCGGGTGAATATAATTTTAAAAGCTGTCATGTTGTCAAATGTCCGGTGACCAAACGTCCGGGCGACCAAACGTCCGGGCGACCAAAAGTCCGGGCGACCAAAAGTCCGGGCGACCAAAAGTCCGGGCGACCAAAAGTCCGGGCGACCAAAAGTCCGGGCGACCAAAAGTCCGGGCGACCAAAAGTCCGGGCGACCAAAAGTCCGGGCGACCAAAAGTCCGGGCGACCAAAAGTCCGGGCGACCAAAAGTCCGGGCGACCAAAAGTCCGGGCGACCAAAAGTCCGGGCGACCAAACGACCGGGCGACCAAACGACCGGGCGACCAAACGTCCGGGCGACCAAACGTCCGGGCGACCAAACGTCCGGGCGACCAAACGTCCGGGCGACCAAATATCCGGGCGACCAAACATCTGAACACTGTCGTTTCAGACTTCCTGCGGGAGGACACGCCCGTCGGGACCAGTTTCCTCCGGGCGGCGGCGCACGACGACGACCAAGGCAGCAACGCGGCCATTGCGTACTCGCTGTCCTCGCAGACGCCGGCGTATCTTCACATCAACCCAAGCACGGGCTGGATTTACGTCAACCAGCCCATCTCGCAGGTAACGCCACTTTGAGGATTAGCCAAAAATATTGTAAATATTTATTTGCAATTGTTTCATTCTGTCAGACATCCAAGATCAACCAGCAGATCGTGGCGTCGGATGGCGGCGAGCGCAGCAGCTCGGTGGAGCTCACCGTCATTATCACCAATGTCCACAACCAACCGCCCCATTGGGAGAAACCAGAGTACTGGGTCACCGTGCCCGAAAACACCATCAGGGATGCCAAGATTCTGGTAAGTTACGCTCAAAATTAAGAAAATGGCCCAAAAAGTAATAATTTTGGATATAGAAAACAAATTTGGCAATTAAATGTGTCAGTTTTTGACCATTTTCTAAAAAAAAAACTAAGAAAAACGCATCAAATTCATTCATTTCAGCAATTCTAATTGTGACATCACAACCAGAATTGATGATCATGTCTTTTTTAGCTAGCTAATACATGTCAATTAAATGTTAGCATGCTAAACCCATTTTGGATGTAGAAAACTAATTCGGCAATCAAACGTGTCCATTTTTGACCATTTTCTTTAAAAAAAAAACCATCAAATTCATTCATTCCAGAAATTCTGGTTGTGACATCACAACCAGAATTGATCATCATGTCTTTTTAGCACTAACTAGTACATGTGTATAGATAGAATGTTAGCATGCTAGCAGGCTGTAAAAACCTGCTGCTTATTCTGGGCTTGACATTGTTGTCTTTTTGGTGATTTTTTAGTGTGGGCGGGGCTTAGGCAGAATGAGTCATTGGCATCTAGTTTGTTTCTATTTGCTGAATTTAAAGGCGATAAAATGGCGAATAAGTGAATTACGTACGACTATGAACACTAATAAATATGCTAAATAGTTAAGTTTTGCGTCGACGTCGATAGGCGTCCATTCATGTGGCGTCCATTCGTGTGGCGTCCAATCCTGCTGCTAGGAGTTGAAATTTTAAGTTGTACCTAATGAAGTGGCCCGACGTTGCGGGCTCCTTCCTTTCCGCTCGAGTGCTAATCACACGCCGGAGGAGCGCCGGTTTTAAATTTAGCCCTTCTTGTTAATTACACCGCTAACGAGGTAGAGAGGCAGGCTGTCATTCTGTGTTAAGATTTTTTTTTCTTTCTTTCTTTCTTTTTCCCCCCCTTTACGGCATATGTGCCGGTATTATTTTTAAAACTTCACAAAAGTTCTCCTTCAAATCTTTGAAGGTGTCGTGCTGCACTTGGCTGATTATCGGCGCTACTTTGCCGTAGGTGGCAAAGTGGCGGCCCGGGGGCCAAATCTGGCCCGGCCGCATCATTTTGTGCGGCCCGAGAAAGTAAATTTATGAGTACCGACTTTCTGTTTTAGGATTAAATTAAAATGAAGAGTATAGATGTATATTACATTTCCTGATTTTCCCCTTTTTAAATCAATAATTGTAATTTTTTAATATTTTTTTCTGTTTTTTGTTCAAAAATCATTTTGTAAAATCAAAAAATATATTTAAAAAAAAGCTAAAATAAACATTGTCTTAGATCTATAAAAAAAAACTGGATATACAGGGCTTTTAATCCAGTTCTTTTAATCCATTTATATAAAAAAAATGTAAATATTATATCTAAACATAAAATCAAAATGATGTTAATGCGGTGGATGTCTAGTTTTGATTGTAATTCACAGGAGAAAGATTGGACGCCACAGAAATGGATGTCCAAGGTCTTCAATAGCATTGAAAGAGTTAAATGTCACATTTATTATTTGTATTAGTTGTACGTGTTACAATCATTTGCTGTTTAATCCTCTTGTATTGAAATGAATGAACAATTTATGGGAGATAAGCTACGCCGTAAATTAGCGTTAGCATTCGGTCAGCGTGTTACCAGAAGAATTTTTCCCTGAACGGCAGCCGCTCCTCCGTGTCCTTACAAGGTCGGACTCTTAAAAAGTGACACGCGGCAGCCGTTCTTTTCCCACGTTGTCATGGCCCAGAGCGCCCAAGATTGTCCCATTTTGATGTCATCAATATTATAAATGTATGAAAAGAACTGGATTAAAAGCCATAAATATTCAGTTTTTTATAGATCTAAAACAATTTTTATTTGAGCTTTTTATTAAATATATTTTTAGATTTTACAAAATTATTTTTGAACTACAAACAATGGATTAAAAATGACAACAATGGAATAAAAATGATGAATAATGGATTACAAAAAGCAAAAATTGATTAAAAATGACAAAAAATGGTTTAAAAATGACAAAAAAAATGATTAAAAATGACAAAAATTGATTAAAAATGTCAAAAAATAGATTAAAAATAACAAAAAATGGATGAAAAAAATATCCCAAAAATGGATGAAAAAAATATCCCAAAAATGGATTAAAAATGACCAAAAAATTGATTAAAAATTACAAAAAATGGATTAAAAATAACAAAAAAATGGATTCAAAATCACAATTATTGATTTAAAATTTCATTTAAATTTTATCTGAAAACAGAAAGTCGGCGCTCGTCATTTACTTTGCCGGGCCACACAAAATGATGCGGCGGGCCAAATTTGGCACCCCAGCCGCCACTTTGACACCTGTGTTCTACGGCATTCATAACTAGCGTCCATCTTGAGTGGGGCAAGAAGTAAGAAAGCCAGAGATATGAGCGGCGAGTCTAACGGCGTACTCCACCTCGGGTTCCGCCCCCTTTTCCCAGACAGTGAAAGCCACGTCGGCGTTGGGCGACCCCCGGGTCACCTACAACCTGGAAGAGGGTCAGGTTCCCGAGACCAACATGCCGGTGCGCTTCTACCTCCGAGCCAACCGAGCGGGCGGCTCGGCGTCCATCTTGGTGGCCGAGAACTTGGACTTCGAGACCACGCGCTTCTTCGCTCTCAGGGTTCGAGTCCAGAACGTCGCCGCCGTGCCGCTGGCGTCCTTTGCCACCGTTTACGTCAACGTGACAGGTGAGTTTTTAAAAAAATATATTAAATTTAATATCTAGATGCAATGGAAAATGAAATTAATTTTCTTTTTCCAGACGTAAACGACAACGTTCCCTTCTTCCTGTCATCCACGTACGAGGCCACGGTCCCCGAGGGTGCCGAAGCGGGCACGTCGGTGGCCCAGGTGTCGGCCGTGGACTTGGATTCGGGTCTTCACGGCACGGTAACGAGTCTCCGCCGGACCCCCGCCGTACTAATGCGTCCCCTGACACGATTCCACTGACTTTCCAGGTCCGCTACGCCATTTTGAAAGACGAAAGCCAAGATTTCCGATTGTTCAGCATCGATCCTGAAAGCGGCGCGGTGGCTACGCGGGCCTCTTTCGACCGGGAACAGAAATCGTCCTACCTGATCGAGGTCCAATCGCGGGACGCTTCAGAATCGGCCAGGCCGGGACAGCAGGGGCAGCCCAACACGGGTAACAAACTCGGAATTGGGGGATGTGGGTGATGGGAAATTGTTTTTTTGAAATGGGAATGGTCTCTTGCTGTTGATGGACAGACACGGCTTATGTGAGGATTTTCGTGGCCGACGTGAACGACAACGCTCCGGTGTTCCCGCGCGCCGTCTATGAGGCCAGCGTGGAGGAGGACAAGGAGGTGGGCTTCGTGGTCATCACCGTCACCGCCAACGACCACGACGAAGGTCAGTCGCCGTCAAGGGAAAAAAATGGGTTGTTTTTTTATTTGTATATAGTTAGGTTGGGTTGGCTTAGGTTGGGGTTAGGTTAGGTTAGTTTTTATTTGAATTGAATATATTTGGATTTGAATTTAGTTTGAAATTGATTTGAATTTGATTTAATCTGAATTTGATTTGGAATTGATTTGATCTGAATTTGGTTTGATCTGGATTTGAATTGATTTGGATTTGAATTCATTTGATCTGTATTTGAATTTGATCTGGATTTGATTTGATCTGGACTGGATTTGATTTGGATTTGATTTGATCTGGATTTGATTTGGATTGGATTTGATTTGGATTTGATTTGGATTTGATTTGGATTTGATTTGGATTTGATTTGGATTTGAATTTGGTTTGAAATTGATTTGAATTTGATTTAATCTGAATTTGATTTGGAATTGATTTGATCTGAATTTGGTTTGATCTGGATTTGAATTGATTTGGATTTGAATTCATTTGATCTGTATTTGAATTTGATCTGGATTTGATTTGATCTGGACTGGATTTGATTTGGATTTGATTTGATCTGGATTTGATTTGGATTGGATTTGATTTGGATTTGATTTGGATTTGATTTGGATTTGATTTGGATTTGATTTGGATTTGATTTGGATTTGATTTGGATTTGATTTGGATTTGATTTGGATTTGATTTGGATTCGATTTGATCTGAATTTGGTTTGATCTGGATTTGAATTGATTTGGATTTGAATTCATTTGATCTGTATTTGAATTTGATCTGGATTTGATTTGATCTGGACTGGATTTGATTTGGATTTGATTTGATCTGGATTTGATTTGGATTGGATTTGATTTGGATTTGATTTGGATTTGATTTGGATTTGATTTGGATTTGATTTGGATTTGATTTGGATTTGATTTGGATTTGATTTGGATTTGATTTGGATTTGATTTGGATTCGATTTGGATTTGATTTGGATTTGATCTAGATTTGGATTTGATCTAGATTTGGATTTGATCTAGATTCGGATTTGATCGAGATTTGGATTTGATCTAGATTTGGATTTGATCTAGATTTGGATTTGATCTAGATTCGGATTTGATCTAGATTTGGATTTTGACTGGGATTTGGATTTGATTAGGTTAGATTAGAATTTTATTATATTAGTTTTTTAATTGCCAATGTTGGCTTACCAGTCCATTCCTAAAAACTTAAACATTTTAAAACTCAATCATTTTTGTTAGCCCAACCACCAAAAACGACGCAATCGGAACCGCTTTCTGATTCTGAATCCCTCAGAAATCCATTTTGCAATCTTCATCTCGAGACATAGAAAGGCAAAGTAGAGGATGGATGAAGCCCCTGGCGTAGACCGCCACCGCCGCCCCCCCCCCCCCCCCCTCTTCCGCCGCCAAAGCCCCCTCCCCAACCCCCGTAAAGCTGATTAGTCTCCGCAGCTCTTTGTCACCCGGCGCGATTTGCACATCCTGCTCGCTCGGCCCTCCGACTGGAAAATGTGCCGAACTAAGTGCGTCTGCTAATGAGATCAAAAGGCTGTTTAAGATTGTGCCGAGTCGGCGTTTTGACGCCGGCGCCGGTGTCGCCCGGAGCTGGCTTTAACACCGTCGTCGCAAACAACGCAGAACGCAAACACATAAGTCACGGATGAACGGGCCCGCTACACTTTGCAAACTTGTAAGCCATTTACAAAGCAAACATCAACCACATTTTACCGCCGTAAAAATGTCAGCCGGATAAAATAGGGTCGCAATGCTGAGTAAAACGCAACAGCCAAACGTTGTGGAACCACATTCGTGTCAACTACAGTATTTTCTCGCGTATAAGCCGTGTTTATAACGCAAAGAAATGATGACTGAATCAAGGGTGCGGCTTATATGCGCACAAATTAGATTTTAACGTCATAACGCAAGATAATGCGGACGATACGGTCATTAAAAATGTGAAAATACTCATTTACAGTAATCCCTCGAATATCACGTTATTTCTGGGGGACATTTTATTCTTAATTACATTTTTCGTAAAAATGCGCGGCAAAATATGTGATCGTCATTTAAGACGACGATAGGGCACGGGTATCAAAGTGGTGGCCCGGGGGCCAAATCTGGCCCACCGCATCATTTTGTGCGGCCCGAGAAAGTAAATTATGAATGCCGACTTTCTGTTTTAGGATCAAATTAAAAAGAAGAATATAGATTTATATTAATTTCCCGGATTTTCCCCCTTTCAAATCAATAATTGTCATTTTTTAACCAATTTTTTTCTGTGTTTTGAGTTCAAAAATCATTTTTTTTATTTAAAAATATATTTAAAAAAATCTAAAATAAACATTGTTTTATATCTATACAAATGGAATATTCAGGGCTTTTAATCCGTTTATTAAAAAAAAAATCTAAATATTAAATCTAAAATGGTCCGGCCCACATAAAATCGAGTTCGGCCCGCGAACCAACCCGAGTCTGACACCCTTGCGATAGGGTGTAGAAAAGGTGCAAGCGGAGCGTCTCCGGCGGTGGGATGCCCGCGGCGGCCTCGCTAATGATCAAGTGGACCATATGGCGTGGTCCTCTCCGCACACGCCGATTTAATTGGCAAGCCGGCAGGAAGCTCTAAAATGAGATGAAGGTCAGGAGAAGGCTCCTCCTGAGGTGGACCTGAGGGGGAACTTGTCCCCCAGCTGTGACAGATACTCCTTCCCAAGGACTCCATTTCAACGTTACAGATGGCCAAAATGTTGCCGGGACGCCGTGGCATGGGGGAGCGCCATTGGCGGTGGAGGATTTGAGCACATTTATTCCGTTTCGAGGCGTGAGCACGTTTTGGTGGCGTTAATGGAGGCGGGTGACCAATTTGCATGGACAGGGAGGGGTGGCACCTAAGAAAAAGCATACAAACATGTTTATAAATGGAGTATTGGACATTTATTTAAAATAGAATACACATATACACATAGTATACACTTGGTATACACATGCACATAGTATACACACAGTATACACATACACATAGTATACACATAGTATACACATACACATAGTATACACATATACACATATTATACACGTATTATACACATAGACACGTATTATACACATATACACATAATATACACACCCATATACACATAATATACACATAGTACACACATAGTACACACATAGTATACACATAGTATAAACATATACACATAGTATACACATATACACATACACACATACACATATACACATATACACACCCATATACACCTAATATACACATAGTACACACATAGTATACACATAGTATAAACATATACACATATTATACACATATACACATACACACATATACACATATACACAGTATACACATATACACATGGTATACACATATACACATAATATACACATATACACATAGTATACACATATACACATATTATACACATAATATACACATATACACATAGTATACACATACACATTATATACACATACACATAGTATAGACATACATATATACACATATACACAAAGTATACACACATACACGTAGTATACACATATATGTACATATATACACAAATACACCTATACACATATACAGTATACACAGTATACACATATACACGTACACATTGTATACACATATACACGTACACATTGTATACACATTTAAACATATACACATAGTATACACATTTAAACATATACACATATACACGTTTAAACACTAAAGGTGAGCACCTCACAATACAATATATGACATATTCATTTATCTACTGCCATCCCTCCCACTTCAAACCGATTAGGCATCTTTGGCCATCTATTGTAGCTGATGACTTCATTTTGAGGCATTCCCAAACATTTCCTGCTAATTTCTTAGTGACTTTTGGTTGATTTTGGGCATTCCTGGGCCTATCCTGATGATTTTTTTGCCATTTTTTTATGTTGCTAAAGCGTAATCATTCACCCTAATCAATTCATATGAATATTCAGTAAAAAATGTCAAAACGACGCCAATATAAACATCCCGCAAACTGCTTCTCATTTGCATACGTAGTAATCCCACGACAGGTGACAATAAAAGACACAAACATACCTGCCAGCTATTTAAATATTTAAATATCTTCAACAAACACAAATTAATCAAACATCCAGAGACGTAAAAACAACATTGTTATTCATTTATTGTCATTTTATGTGACAAATATTCCACCAAATTTTTTGTGTTTTTTTTTTTCAGGCGCCAACGCCAAACTTCGCTACCAGATCGCGGCGGGCAACGCCATGGGCGCCTTTGACGTGGAACCCGAAGTGGGCACCATTTTTGTAGCGCAACCCTTGGACTACGAAACGGAACGGCGCTTTCAACTACGATTGGTCGCCTCGGATGGCAAATGGGAGAACGAGACGCTGGTGGTTGTGCACGTGGTCAACCGCAACGACGAGGCGCCCGTTTTCGGTCTCAGCGAATACCACGCCGTGGTCCAGGAGGAGCAAACGGAGCTGCCGGTTTTTATTCTGGAGGTACGTCATCTAAATTTTGCTTATTTTGTCTCAATATTTTTGTACATTTACCATATTTTCTCGCATATAAGCCGTATTTTTCGCCCAAAAAAATGATGACTGAATTTAGGATACGGCTTATATGCGCATAAATTAGATTTGAGATGCAAAATGCCATAATTTAAGACAATATGGTGATTTATTTCAAAATAGAGAAGAGATAAACAGATAAAATGCTTATTTAAAATTTATTTTGATGTTTAACTAAACTGTATTCTCCCTAAAAAGTGAAAAAAAACTCACTTCTAGCTGCCATTGCTCGCTCAGGGCGCCGCCATCTTACTTAGGGATGACAAATTAGATCGCTATGGACACACTTCCTGGTAGTACTGCTCACATGACCTCCTTTTTGAATTTTTGTACGTACAGAAAACTACTTTTCGGAATTTTTATATTCTTTGCATTCTTTTGAGTGTCCCAATATTTTTGGACATTTTATTATTTGGTTTGTATGTCCTTCTGCGGCTTTGGTCAAAAGTTTTTGGACACTTTATTAGTCATTTGCATGGGAAAGCGTCTCTAAACTTTTGATCACTCATGGTAAAGACATCAAAATCAATTCAATCCTTTTTATTTTTTTACGTGTCCCAATACTTTTGCCCCAAGTACTTTTTAACTTCGTGTGTCCACTTTTGTTCAAAAGTTTTGAGACACTTTATCAGTCATTCGCATGGGAAAGCGTCTCTAAACTTTTGATCACTCATGGTAAAGACATCAAAATCAATTCAATCCTTTTTATTTTTTTACGTGTCCCAATACTTTTGCCCCAAGTACTTTTTGACTTCGTGTGTCCACTTTTGTTCAAAAGTTTTGAGTCACTTCACCATTCATCCGGATGAGAAACCGTCCCAAAACTTTTGATCCAACAAAAAATGATGAAAAATCCATATTTTTCTCGTCGTCGTCCCAATAATTTATCATGATTTTCCTCACTTTTTTTTGCATGTAGGCTCACAAGACGTCCTCTTAAAATGTTGTTTCTCCTCCCCTTATTTCTTTTTCCCTCGCCATCCCATGGCGTTCATCCGCCATTGGTCACACCTTCCCGCCGTTTCGCCTTCAATCAGATTAACAAAATGGTGGCGCGCCGCAGAGGGGAGGGAAGTAATCCGCCGTGTCAGCCGGTCGGCCGCCCGTCCCAGCTCGCCTCGGAATTGATTTGATGTGCGCCCATCCGTTAGCTCTGGCACACCGCGCCACCGCCACGCCGCGCCACCGCGCCGTCCCCTGCCCTCGTTTTCATCCCCGGACGCCAACAGATGGGAAAATCCAATTTGAAATGACTTCTTTTCTCCTCACCTGTGCTTCTGTTTTCCATTTTTTTCCTTTCTAACTAATGCCTAAACTGCAAATCAGCATATTTTAACATCAAGCCAACTCAAATGTAGCTTAATGCTAATGTAAAATGTAAATATCATAGACAGGCTAACAGAAATTAGCAATAATGTTACAACCTATTATAAATTCATTGTAGTTTCTTCGTTTCCTTTCAAAATATGTCCCTTCACTCTTACTTATTTTTATCTTGAACCTAAATTTAATATCCATGAGTGGTCATAATTTTTGACAAAAAAAAATATACAAAAATTGACGAAAAATTAAAAATAAACTTCTTGGAAATGCCCAAAAATCAACAGGAATTGGCTAATGAAAACGAAATGACCTGAAAATACCCTAAAATGTAACAATAAGGAACACAAAAACAACTGAAAATACCCCAAAATGCCCTAAAATAATAAAAATAATAATTAATTTACATATAGTGACCCGTAAAACCCCAAAAAGTAACAAAAAGTAACACAAAAACAACAGAAAAGACCCAAAAATCCCCTAAAACTAGCAGGAAAGGATCCAAAATGTCCACAACATGGCCCCAGAATCACCCAAAATTGTAGAAAGTGGCCCATATGTCCACAAAAAACAACAGAATGTGACCTAGTAATCTCCCAAAATTAACGGAATGTTTTTGGAAATGGCCACATATCGCCAGTAATTAACCAATAAAAACAAAATGACCTGAAAATGCCATAAAATAAGACGGAAATTATCACTAATGTATAGAAATGGACCCCAAAATACCCCAAAATCTGTCAAAAGTCAAAAGAGGCCCACAAATACCCTAAAACGACAAACCTAAAATCAATTATCTCCCAAAATAAACAGATATCATCACCATGGTAACCAGAAGTAATGCCATAAAACCAGTAGGAACAGGAAGTGACCTAGTAATGTCCCAAAAAAATGAGTTTCCATGGCGACGGGATCCATTTTTTTTTTCAGAATGAAATCATCGAAGCTTTTCGTAAACAAGTCGGGGACTCCAAAGTGTCATTTGGCCTTTTTTTTTTTACGCGCCGACTTTGACATTAAGTTTTAATTGGGCGCCGACAGCCGGGGGGGAGATAAAAAGGACACCCGTGCCGAAGGGGAGGGGGGGGAGGGAGAATGTTTGTTTTTATGGGGCTGCTTAATGAAAAAAGTGGCGATAAGAAGGGGGCGGGGCTTGTCCGACAGAGGCGGGAGATTGTTTTGTTTGGTCCGAGTAGCGGTAACGTAAGAAAAAGATCGTTAAAATTGTGCCCACATGTTAATTGTGTGTGTTTTTGCCATTTGTAGTGAGTATATATATTATATTATATTCATTAAAATAGATACAAATATTTTCTGAATTTTTTTTAACTAAAAAAAATGCATTAAGGCTCCAGCACCCCTATTGTGTTTATTGATTTTCCCTTTTTTTGTTTTTATTTTTAAGAATGGCAATTAATTTTTAAAAAGTATAAATAAATTTATAAGAATATTTATAATATTTTTTTGTACAAAAAACATGATGAACTATAGAAAGGCTCCAGCACCCCCAACCGTATTTATTGATTCCTCTTGTATTTGTAAAAATATCAATTAATTCAAAAAAATACATAAACTAATAAGTAAATATTTACAGAATTTTTTTAACAAAAACAAAACAAGACGAACCGTGGATAGGCTCCAGCACCCCCGACCGTTTAGTGACGTTCCCTCTTTTGCTTTTATTTCTAAAAATGTCAATTAATTTAAATATATATACATGTATAAATAAACAAATAAGCTAATATTTATTTTAAAAAGTTTTTAACTAAAAAAAACACTGAAAAGCTCCGGCACCCCCACTCTGTTTATTGATGTTCCCTCTTTTGCTTTTATTTCTAAAAATGTCAATTATTTTAAATATATATACATATATAAATACACAAATAAGCGAATATTTACAGATTATTTTAACTAAATAAAAACACAGAAAAGCTCCAGCACCCCCACTGTTTATTGATTTTCCCTCTTTTGCTTTAATTTCTAAAAATGTCAATTATTTTAAATATATATATATATATACATATATTAATACACAAATAAGCCAATATTTACAGATTTTTTTAACAAAAAAAAAATACAGAAAAGCTCCAGCACCCCCACTGTTTATTGCTTTTCCCTCTTTTGCTTTAATTTTTCCGAATGTGAATTTTTTTTCTAAACTGTGACTATTTACTCAATTTTTTTTAACTCAAAACAAATGAATACTCAACAAGAACTCGGCTCCGGCACCCCCACCCTGACAAACCAAACCATCTCTCTCTTTCCAGGTCTCCGCCAACGATCCCGACCAAGACGCCGACCAAAGCGCCCTCCGCTACTCCCTCCACGGCCAAGGCGCCGGCGGCGAATTCACCATCGACGAACGTAGCGGACGAATCTACGCCCGGCGCCGCCTGGACCGCGAAGAACGCCCGGCTTGGAGATTCCTCGTCCTAGCCACAGACGAAGAAGGGGCGGGGCTAACGGGATTCGCCGACGTACTCCTGGAAGTGGGCGACATCAACGACAACGCCCCATTCTTCCCGTGCCCGGCCACGGACGCCGATACTTGCTTCGTGGGACGCGTGGCGGAGAATTCCCCCGCCCACACTTCGGTCATGGAAATGCGAGCCGCCGATTTGGACGACGGCGAGCGGGGGGGCAACGCCGTGTTGACCTACAGCATCGTGGAGAACGTACGCAACCACATCAACTTGGATCTTTTCTCCGTTAACGCCGCCACGGGGACCATCTACACCGTGCTACGTTCGTTGGATCGTGAGGTTGAAGAGCGCTACCTGCTGGTGGTGGAGGCGCGGGACGGCGGGGGATTGGCCGGGACTGGGACCGCCACCATCTTGGTTTCTGATGTCAATGACCATCCGCCTGTCTTCTCCCAAGAGCTCTACTCGGCTCAGGTGAGTTTATTACTAGTAGATGTCCAATTTATTCAAAGTGGGAGAGTGGGTGGGAATAATGGTTTGTTCATTTGTTGCCGACCTATCCTTCTTCAAATGGATTGGACATCTAATGACATCAATGGCAGCCTTATTGGTTTTTTAATTGTTATTGACTTTATCATTGGTATTTGATGTCCAATCCATTTGAGGGTGGGAGTGTGGCAGCCAATAAAAGTTTTGACATAGTTAAGTCCAATAATTCTATCAAGGCCCAGTGGAGCAAGTGGTTCGTGATTTGGCCTCACGGCTTTGGGGTTCTGGGTTCAAGTCCAGGTTGGTCAATGTTTGCGGTGGGTTTCCTCTGGGGTACTTTGGTTTCCTCCCATATTCCAAAAGAATTGCATGGTAGGCTGATTGGACACTCTAAATCAAGGGTGTCAAAGTGGTGGCTCGGGGGCCAAATCTGGCCCACTGCATCATTTTGTGCGGTCCGGGAAAGTAAATCATGAGTGCCGACTTTCTGTTTTAGGATCAAATTAAAATGAAGAGTATAGATGTATATTACATTTTCTGATTTTCTCCCTTTTAAATCAATATTTGGAATTTTTTTAATGATTTTTTCAGTTTTTTTAGTTCAAAAATCATTTTGTAAAATCTTAAAATATATTTAAAAAAATCTAAAATAAACATTGTTTTACATCTATAAAAAAATTGAATATTCAGAGATTTTAATCCAGTTCTTTTAATCCATTTATATAAAAAAATCTAAATATTATATGTAAAATAGTCCGGCCCACATGAATTGGAGTTAATGTAAAATGTAAATCTAAATATACACAAGTACATATTTGGGAGAATTTGAAAAAAAGACCCTGACGTCGAATCAATTACAGAAAAAATTGTCCATTCTTTTGAATATCAATTTTTTGGTGATGAATTTGAAATTTGATACCTCCTTCTTCAGGTATCTGAGGACCTGGAAGTCAACAGCGAAGTCCTGATAGTCTCCGCCTCCGACGGCGACAAGGACGAAAACGCCGTCGTCACCTTCAGCATCGTTGGCGGCGACGAAGACCGAAAATTCCTTATCGAGACGGACAAGGCCGAGCGGCGTGGCGTCATCCGACTCAAGAAGAAGGTGGACTTCGAGAAACCCCAAGAAAGGACCTTCAACTTAACCCTCAAAGCCGAGGACGCCGACTTCTTCACCCTGGCGCACTGCCTGATTCGAGTCCGCGACGCCAATGACCACGCCCCCGTTTTCCTACCGCAGTTCTACGAGTCTCCGCCCATGAGCGAGGACGTCCCCGTGGGGACGGTTGTAGCCCAGGTGACGGCAGCAGACTTGGATTCCGGACCTAATGGACGTTTTTCATACAGCGTGGCTAAAGAGTCGGACCCTTACGACCAGTTTTTGGTGGACCAATCCGGTTGGGTTGTGGTAGCTAAACCTTTAGACCGTGAGAAGATTTCCCGCCATCGTCTAGCCGTCCTCGCCACCGACAACGGCGAACCCGGCTTAACCGGAACGGCCGTGGTGGTCCTCAGCGTTCTGGACGTCAACGACAATGGACCCGAGTTCGAGTCCCCGTACAAGCCGGTGGCGTGGGAAAACGCGGCGTCCCCGCAGGCCGTTTGGATGAACGCCAGCTCGCGGTTGCTCCACGCTACAGACCGCGACCTGTCCGTCAACGGGGCGCCGTTTTCTATCCGTCTACTTCCGCTCTCGCCCGACTCCGCCCACTTTAACCTGACGGACTTCAGGAATGGAAGCGCCGCCATCACCGCCTTGACGACGTTCGACCGCGAGCGGCAGAAGGAGTACCGACTCGCCGTTTTGATGATTGACAGTGGTTCGCCCGCCATGAGCTCTACCGGGACGCTAACCGTGGTCATCGGGGACCGGAATGACCATCCACACTCGCCGGGACACGCCCACTTTGTTGTGTACAGCTACGAAGGTACGTCGTGTCCGGGTTTATATTTTAGGTATTAAGAGTTATTTGGTTGTTAATGATATCAGACATGAATGTAACAATGCAGAAATGGCATTGGAAAATTCATGGCATTTGTCCAATTTATTAGGTAAATTGTACCAGTACTCAGACGTTTGGTAGTTGGACGTTTGGTAGTTGGACGTTTGGTAGTTGGACGTTTGGTAGTTGGACGTTTGGTAGTTGGACGTTTGGTAGTTGGACGTTTGGTAGTTGGACGTTTGGTAGTTGGACGTTTGGTAGTTGGACGATTGGTAGTTGGACGTTTGGTAGTTGGACGTTTGGTAGTTGGACGTTTGGTAGCCGGGCGTTTGGTCGCCCGGATGTTTCGTAGCCGGACGTTTGGTCGCCCGGACGTTTGGTAGCCGGATGTTTGGTCGCCGGATGTTTGACAACATGACAGAGTTTACTGTTGAAATGAGCTCTCAAAATTATATTCATGAGAGAGTTTAATATCTAAATATCTACTGTTGAAACCAGCTCTCAAAATTATATTCACCCGGGCGACCAAACGTCCGGGCGACCAAACGTCCGGCGACCAAAGGTAACCTGATAATAATTAATCCCTGTTGTTGTCAAGATATTGCAAAATAGTCTGAGAACTTTGACTTTAGGAACCCAAAATTCAACCCCAGAATTTCCCCACTCCCAGTCAAAACAGATCGGACGTCCATGTCCTTCAATGGCAGACAATGAGGAAATACACTCAACAACAACAAAAAAAACCCTTTTATGCCGAGTCTCCCTGACCTTGATTTCCCCCCAGCTTGTCTTTTACAGCAGTTAGCCTAGCCACACTTAGCCACTCCCGAGCTCATAAGACGTCTTTGTCACAGTCGAGTGCTTCCGACGTCTCGCTGCGGAACACATGACTTATTTAGTTCTTGGGACCAGCTGTCAGCAATCCTAACTTACTGCCAAGACTGACAATTTTTCCCGCCAATTTTGTTTTCATAGGCTCCCTTTTTGAACCTTTTCACGGTGGGAAAGTGTTTAGTGCCTCTGCCTCGCAGTTTTGGGGTCCTGGGTTCGATCCCATGTCGGTGTTTGCATGTTCTACCTTGGCTTAGGTGTTTTTTTTTCTCTGGGTTCTCTGGTTTTCTCCTACATTTACAAAATGCTAGGCTAGCTGGCTAACACTCTAAATTGCCTCTTGCTACCATTCGTTGTCCTTTGTCAAGATGCCCTGTGATTGGTTGGCCACTGATTCAGGGTGACTAAGTCAGCTGGGATGGGCTCCAGCACCCCCTACGGCCCTTGTGAGTATAAGTGGGTCAGAAAATGAATAAATAGTAACAATAACAATGGAAAAAGAGGGGTTTTTTAAACCTTTTGTTGTGAATTGTAATGTAAAATCCAGACTGGAGGACATTTTCTGTTCATTTTTGGGTCATTTCTAGGTCATTTCCTGTTAAAAGTTGACATATTTTCTTGTTGTCTGGCCCCTATTGGAAAGCAGGTGTCCTACCAACAACGCCGCTGGGTCAAATCCCGTCCCCAGATCTGGACGACTGGAGTGAGAAGACGTACCGATTTGAAGGGAAACCATCCAGGTAGGAGATATTAGATATTAAAAATGGCCGCCATTGATTAAACACCAACTTTTAGGTCAAAAATGACTCGACAACTATCGACATCACATTTTAAATGAGTTGATGCCCTTTAGTTACCATATTTTCTCGCATATAAGCCATATTTGTCACTAAAATAACAAAAATTGTGAATCAGGGGGCGGCTTATACGAGAGAAATTGGCAAATTCAATCATTTTAAGAAAAAAATTAAGACTATGGCTAATACGGAAAGTGGCTAATATGTGAGAAAATACACCAAGTCGTCCTTGCTGGTTGCCTTGGCAACCTAGGCGCAATTTTTTTTATTTTTATGACATCGCTAAAAAAAAAAATACGCCTTCAATTTGCGATCCTTGTTATTCCGGGAACCGAAACAGCCGAGCGGGGGATTCCAAAAGTAAGCGCATAAAAGTATATTGGTGTCTTAGTTACATATTTATAAGTGCGCGGCTGCCACGGAAGAAAAAAAGTAATTAAACGGCAAGAATTTAATTATGCAATTATGCAAAAGTGGCAGCGTCGGGAAAATATTGTTTTTAATTTGGGAGTTTGCGGGAAGGAAATGAAGCGCCGCGCTTTTATCGTCTATAAAAGTCTTGTTTTTTTGTTGTTTTTTTGTTTTGTTAGGTTGTTTAGCGTCAACCACAGTTCGGGTCAGCTGAGCATCAAAGATGGCGTCCCACCCGGCGTTTATCAGCTCCAGGTGCGCGTGTCCGATCCCGCCTGGCCGGATGTGACATCCACGGCACAAGTGGACGTGTTGGAGCTACCGCGGGAAGCGCTAATCAATGCCGGTTCACTCCGGATTCGCAGTAAGTGGCGCCAAAATTGGGGTCCAATGTGGGAAATCTTGTTTTTGGTGCTGATGCGGATGTCCAGAAAGATAACCGATGATTTGAATCCTTAGAAAGCGTGGTTTTGGGGTTTTTGAGTGTGTATGTTAAGATACTCTCGCTATGTTTGTCCAAACCATGCAACCTAGAGAGTTGAATTTTTTTATGGTGGTTAGAAATGGCTGTCGGATCCTAATAGACGAGTTATTTTTTTCATTTTGTGTAAACTCAATGTTTTATGTGTTAAAAACCGATTTTACAATAGAGATTTTTTTAATAGTGCAGCAATTGTCTTTTGGTTCTAAACAAGCAGAGGGGACCGGCAAAGTCAGCTAAAAAATATGCTAGAAATGTAAAAAAAGATTAACAATAAATATAAAAAATAACTATATAATCTAATATATTTAAATATTTGCCGAAATAACTTTTTTAACAAAATGTTTTCAATGTTTTAACTTCTATTCTGTTTAGCTTTTGGGGTTCTAATTGTACCCTTCACTTTAATTGTTTATATATTTTTTAAATTCTCATTTTACTTTTTTGTAATCTAAGGTTAAAATTTCCTACTATTTTTAACATTAATTCAAAAATCAAGGGGCTAAAAAAATGACTAGAATAAAAACCTAAAATGTGTTCATTAACATAAATATTTGTTCATTAATATATATTGTCCTTTTATCAAATAAATAAAGCTCAATATATACATATATTTCTTGTACATATATGTATTTAATGAAATATTTAAATATATATTTTTATTTTTTTTAAAGATATGAGCGTGGAAGAATTGTTCCGGTCCAGAAAGGGCGAGGAAAGCCGTTTCTCGCGATTGGCTGCAGCACTAGCCGAAATCCTGGAAACGGCGCCGGAGCAACTCCAGGTCTTCTCAGTAGGGGGCGCCCACGGCCTCCATCGGGAGACCGACGTGTGGTTCGCCGCACACGGCTCATCATACTACAAAGCCGAGAAGCTACACGGCTACGTTGCGGCTCACAAAGCCAAAGTGAGTCATTTTTATGTTCTGTGGGTTTTCTCCGGGTACTCCAATTTCCTCCCACATCCTAAAAAGACGCATGCTAAGCTATGCTAGCTGGCTATCACTCTAAATTGCCCTTAGCCATGATTAGTTGTTTGTGTTTTTATGCCCTGCGATTGGCTGGTGCCCGAATTGAATTATGATAGGCTCCAGCACCCCCTGCGAGCCTTGTCACAAATGAAAAATTGCCTGCTAATGGATTTTTTCGATGGTTGTTTTGGCAGCTGGAAACGGCGCTGGGTGCTTCCGTCTCCCAAGTGGGCGTGGACGACTGCCCCCGCACCGATTGCGCCCCCTCTGGTGGTTGCTCCACTCGGGTGGCGTTTGGCTCCACCCCGATGGCACTCAATGCCGGCGACCTGTCTTTGATTTCCCTTCGGGGTGAGACGGAGGCGCAATGCGGGTGCCGAGGAAGGGAGGCCGCGCACCCGCCTTGTTCGGCGTTCCCCGTTGACCCCTGCCTTAATGGGGGCGTGTGCAGGGATGGACCCCTGGGATACAGGTGAGGAAAATGTGGATTGGTATAGGTTTATCACTTGTGGGTGTCCAATCTATTTGAAGCGAGAGGGTGGCATCAGATAAACAAAAAAAATGTTCACTTCAAATGGATTGGACGTCTATTGACGTCAATAGCAGTTAAGCAATGATTTCTAAAGTACAATATATTCAGGTTTTTAAATTTAGTATTACAGAGATATATGTATTTTGTTCATGTATTTTTTTAATTCCCATCTGTACACAGTCAGATGATTCCCTTAATTTTTTATTTATTTAAAAAAAATGTATATAATATAAGTAATATTGTAATCAGTCTTGGTTGCCCAAAAAGTGCAACATTATTTTTTCATTTTTTTAAAAGAAAATACAGTTAATATTCTGTTATTATTATTATTGTTTGCATTTTTATTCTGGTCTATAAATATTATTTAAATGAGAAAAATATATTTTAAAAAAAAATATTTATTATCAGTATTGATATTCTCCCCAAAATGTATCAGTGCAGCCTTAAATTTTATTTAATATTTTAAAAAGAAAATATAGTTAATATTCTGTTATTATTATGACTATTTTCATTTTTATTCTGGTCTATAAACACTATTTAAATAGGAAAATATTTTGATTTTAAAATACAAATATTCATTACATCCCTAAATATAATATTCATGTTTATATTCATCTTTTTTTGCACCAATCTGATTGGCCGATGAGTTAATTACCACTTGATGTGTTTCAGGTGCGAGTGTCCGCCCATGTTGGACGGACCCGAATGCCAGCAGACCAAACGCAGTTTTGGGGGCGAAGGTTACGCATGGTTCCCCCCGTTGACGCCATGTTTCCAAAACCACATTTCCCTGGAATTCCTGACCGAGGCGCCCGACGGGCTGCTCTTCTACGACGGGCCACTAGCGGGCGCCACCCACCCGGGCGAGCCCCGAGACTTCATTTCCATCGGTAAGTACATCTCGGGGAAAAAAAAAAATCGATGCGTCCAGTCAGCAAACAAAGAGCATCATGGGACATTCACGTCAGTTCCAGGCAGTCAAAGTGCTTCGTTATCGAATTGGCTCCGCCCCCGGCCTTTTTCCCAGACTTGCGTAATCAGTTAACGTGACGTAATTAAGCTGGCTTGCGGGGAAATCAAATATGGCCGCCCGAGAGCGTTTGTCGTTAATGACGGTCGATGGGTGACGGAAAATTTGATCAATTGGTTGTTTTGTAATGGAAATTGGCCTTATTTAAGTTTGGAGTCGTTTGTCGCCATCTGGTGTTTGTTTGTGGTATTAACAAGTGGAAATATGAACTCCCGCAGAGTTGAAGGACGGAATTCCGGTCCTGAAAGTCGACCACGGGTCGGGAACTCTTACCCTGGAGATGTCCCCCCAAACCAATGTGGCAGACCGCCGCTGGCATCGATTGGACGTCATTGACGACGGAAAGGTAGGAAGAGATTGGTCGCCGTTGAAGTTTGATCTATTTTAGTTGACTTAAACTTCATTTACATTTGACAAATATACATACAGATTTGGAGGAATACATACGTTTTTTTTTTTTCGGAACCGCTTTATCCTCATTAGGGTCGCAGGGGGTGCTAGAGTTTATCCCAGCTGACACCCTGAATTGGTGGGCAAGCACAATGATACAATTGTGTGTTTAAGGTGGTGCAGCTGATTCTGGATCAGTGCTCAGGGGCACCGATGAGCAAGTCGGACTCTGGAGAAGCGGACGAATCGGCTTGCAGGGTTGCGGGGCAAACGCCGGGAAATGACAGGTGAGTAGCGGGCGACGCCCACAACACCCAGGGACGACCGCCAACCTTGAATTTGTTCTTCAGGTTTCTCAACGTGCATCAACCGCTGCAGCTGGGGGGCGTCAAGCCCACCAACCACGGACCCCGTTACCCTGGTTTCAGAGGCTGTCTGCGGAACCTGCAGGTGGACACGCAGGTATGGATGCCAAGGGGGCGTGGCTACCCTTTGAGTCGACGCCCCGTTCAACCTTTCACCCACCTTGTAGGTGTACGACCTGGAGAGAGCGGGTGAAAGCCGGGACAGTCGTCCGGGCTGTACCGCCACGGATGGTGCCTGCGTGACGGGGGCCGGGCCCTCCTGCGGGGTCCACGCCTCCTGCTTGGCGGACTGGGGGGCCTTCAGCTGTGAATGCCACCCGGGACGTGCCGGGCATAAGTGTGATGCAGGTGAGTGGTTGCCCGCCCGACAAAAAAAATATTGTGTGTTGTTATTGTGTGGAATTGTGGTTGTGTATGTAAACGTGTGTATGTAAATTGGTTAAGGGCTTAGGGTGTGTTTAAATACAAAATGGTTAGGGTTAGGGTGTGTTTAAATACAAATTGATTAGGTTTGGGTTAGGGTGTGTTTAAATACAAAATGGTTAGGGTTTGGGTTTGGATTAGGGTTAGGGTTATAGGGTTAGGGTTATAGGGTTAGGGTTATAGGGTTAGGGTTATAGGGTTAGGGTTATAGGGTTAGGGTTATAGGGTTAGGGTTATAGGGTTAGGGTTATAGGGTTAGGGTTATAGGGTTAGGGTTATAGGGTTAGGGTTATAGGGTTAGGGTTATAGGGTTAGGGTTATAGGGTTAGGGTTATAGGGTTAGGGTTATAGGGTTAGGGTTATAGGGTTAGGGTTATAGGGTTAGGGTTATAGGGTTAGGGTTATAGGGTTAGGGTTATAGGGTTAGGGTTATAGGGTTAGGGTTATAGGGTTAGGGGGTTAGGGTTAGGGGGTTAGGGTTAGGGTTAGGGGGTTAGGGTTAGGGGGTTAGGGGGTTAGGGGGTTAGGGTTAGGGGGTTAGGGTTATAGGGTTAGGGTTATAGGAATAGGGTTAGGGGGTTAGGGTTAGGGGGTTAGGGTTAGGGGGTTAGGGTTAGGGGGTTAGGGTTAGGGGGTTAGGGTTAGGGGGTTAGGGTTAGGGGGTTAGGGTTAGGGGGTTAGGGGGTTAGGGTTAGGGTTTGGGGGTTAGGGTTAGGGGGTTAGGGTTAGGGGGTTAGGGTTAGGGTTTGGGGGTTAGGGTTTGGGTTAGGGTTAGGGTTAGGGTTAGGGTTAGGGTTTTGACAATCCTGAACCTAACTCGCGACCAAACATCCTAGCACCGTGTTTTTGTTTTGTGTTGTGCAATTGTATATTCTTGTGCCGAATTGGTTTTTTATTGTTTTGTGCTATTGTTGATATATATTAAGATGTGTTTTTTGTGTATTGTGTTTTTGTTATTAGGTGCAGTTGTTGTGCATGTTAGTTTTTGAGATATGTGTCTTATTGGGTTTGCTAGCATTTTTTTGACCCCATTTAATGCTTGTTTATTTGTTTTATTTATTAGCCAATCACTTGCTTGATGTAAAAGTTGTGTATGTTTGCGCCATATGGAGGGAAACGTTCAAAACCTTCCTGCTCCTCTTCCTCCTCGCAGTGGTTCCAGAGTTCTCTTTGGACTCGGAGAGCATCCTGAGGTTCCACGTGGGAGGCGCCATGGGGGACGGCCGGCGCACTGACGTCCAGCTTCTCCTGCGTACCCGTGCCACTTCCGGTACCCTTCTGTCCGTCACATCTCGAGAAGCCCACCAATCCGTTGTGCTGGAGGTGCGTCGAGAAATCGTAAAAAGCTTCGGCCAAGCAAGAATCTGTCGATAACCCGCCACATTTTTCCCGCCGCAGATCGCCGAGGGTTTCCTGTCGGTGCGGGCGAACCTCGGCGACGGCGCCCATGCACTGCGGCTAACGGGCATGCGCGTGGACGTTGGCCAGTGGGTGCCGATCAGCCTCAGTCGCCGCGACAACCTCTTCACCTTGAAGCTGGAGCGGGGTGGCGGCGAACGGGAGGTCTGGGCCCGTCTGGGGAACAGCCGCCGGATGACCCTTGACCCCGCCAGCGTCACCGTCGGGGGCGGAGCTTTTCACGGTGAGCACGGCTCGAACGCACGCCGCTGTTGATGGCGGTCAATGCTTTGCTAGTTAACTCGATGTGTAAGCTTGTGGTTTTTGGAAGTTTATGGTGGTTACTCCTAAAGCTTTTTCAGTCAAAAAAACGACATAGTATAGTAAGACTTTTTTTTTGATAAAAATGACATAGTATAGTAAGGATTTATTTTTGGTCAAAACGGCATAGTATAGTAAGGCTTAATTTTTGTACAAAATTACATAGTATAGTAAGGCTGTTTTGTAAAAAAAACTACATAGTATAGTAAGGCTTTTTTTTGGTCAAAACGACATAGTATAGTAAGGCTTTTTTTTTGTAAAAAAAACGACATAGTATAGTAAGGCTTTTTTTCTTTAAAAAAACGACATAGTATAGTAAGGCTTTATTTTTGTACAAAATGACATAGTATAGTAAGGCTTTATTTTTGGTCAGAACGACATAGTATAGTAAGGCGTTTTTTTTGTAAAAAAATCCGACATAGTATAGTAAGGCTTTTTTTTTTGTAAAAAACGACATAGTATAGTAAGGCTTTTTTTTTGCTAAAAACAACATAGTATAGTAAGGCTTTATTTTTGCTAAAAACGGCATAGTATAGTAAGGCTTTTTTTTGTAAAAAAAAAACGACATAGTATAGTAAGGCTTTTTTTGTAAAAAAAATGACATAGTATAGTAAGGCTTTTTTTGTAAAAAAAAAACGACATAGTAAGGCTTTTTTTTGTAAAAGAAAACGACATAGTATAGTAAGGCTTTTTTTTGTAAAAAAAAACGACATAGTATAGTAAGGCTTTTTTTTGCTAAAAACGACATAGTATAGTAAGGCATTATTTTTGGTCAAAACGACATAGTATAGTAAGGCTTTTTTTTGTAAAAAAACGACATAGTATAGTAAGGCTTTTTTTGTAAAAAAAAACGACATAGTATAGTAAGGCTTTTTTTTGTAAAAGAAAACGACATAGTATAGTAAGGCTTTTTTTTGCTAAAAACGACATAGTATAGTAAGGCATTATTTTTGGTCAAAACGACATAGTATAGTAAGGCTTTTTTTTGTAAAAAACGACATAGTATAGTAAGGCTTTTTTTGTAAAAAAAACGACATAGTATAGTAAGGCTTTATTTTTGTAAAAAACGACATAGTATAGTAAGGCTTTATTTTTGCTAAAAACGACATAGTATAGTAAGGCTTTTTTTGTAAAAAACGACATAGTATAGTAAGGCTTTATTTTTGCTAAAAACGAAATAGTATAGTAAGGCTTTATTTTTGGTCAAAACAACATAGTATAGTAAAGCTTTTTTTTGTAAAAAAACGACATAGTATAGTAAGGCTTTATTTTTGCTAAAAACGAAATAGTATAGTAAGGCTTTATTTTTGGTCAAAACAACATAGTATAGTAAGGCGTTTTTTTGTAAAAATACGACATAGTATAGTAAGGCTTTATTTTTGTAAAAAACGACATAGTATAGTAAGGCTTTTTTGTAAAAAAAAACGACATAGTATAGTAAGGCTTTATTTTTGCTAAAAACGACATAGTATAGTAAGGCTTTATTTTTGATCAAAACGACATAGTATAGTAAGGCTTTTTTGTAAAAAAAAAAACGACATAGTATAGTAAGGCTTTATTTTTGCAAAAAACGACATTTTTGTAAAAAAAAACGACATATAGTAAGGCTTTATTTTTGTAAAAAACGACATAGTATAGTAAGGCTTTTTTGTAAAAAAAAAAACGACATAGTATAGTAAGGCTTTTTTTGTAAAAAACGACATAGTATAGTAAGGCTTTTTTATGTAAAAAAACGACATAGTATAGTAAGGCTTTTTTTTTGTAAAAAAAACGACATAGTATAGTAAGGCTTTTTTGTAAAAAAACGACATAGTATAGTAAGGCTTTTTTTTGTAAAAAAAACGACATAGTATAGTAAGGCTTTTTTTGTAAAAAAAAAAAAACGACATAGTATAGTAAGGCTTTTTTGTAAAAAAAAAAAACGACATAGTATAGTAAGGCTTTTTTTTGTAAAAAAGACATAGTATAGTAAGGCTATATTTTTGCTAAAAACGACATAGTATAGTAAGGCTTTTTTTTGTAAAAAAACGACATAGTATAGTAAGGCTTTTTTTTTGTAAAAAAACGACATAGTATAGTAAGGGTTTTTTTTGCGAAAAACGACATAGTATAGTAAGGCTTTATTTTTGGTCAAAACGACCTCGTATAGTAAGGCTTTATTTTTGTAAAAAACGACATAGTATAGTAAGGCTTTATTTTTGCTAAAAACGAAATAGTATAGTAAGGCTTTATTTTTGGTCAAAATGACATAGTATAGTAAGGATTTTTTTGTAAAAATAAAAAACGACATAGTATAGTAAGGATTTTTTTTTTGTAAAAAAACGACATAGTATAGTAAGGCTTTTTTTGCTAAACACGACATAGTATAGTAAGGCTTTTTTTTGTAAAAAACGACATAGTATAGTAAGGCTTTTTTTTTTGTAAAAAACGACAGTATAGTAAGGCTTTATTTTTGGTCAAAATGACATAGTATAGTAAGGATTTTTTTGTAAAAATAAAAAACGACATAGTATAGTAAGGATTTTTTTTTTGTAAAAAAACGACATAGTATAGTAAGGCTTTTTTTGCTAAACACGACATAGTATAGTAAGGCTTTTTTTTTTGTAAAAAACGACATAGTATAGTAAGGCTTTATTTTTGTAAAAAACAACATAGTATAGTAAGGCTTTTTTTGTAAAAAAAACGACATAGTATAGTAAGGCTTTTTTTTCGTTAAAAAACGACATAGTATAGTAAGGCTTTATTTTTGTACAAAATGACATAGTATAGTAAGGCTTTTTGTGTGGAAAAACAACATAGTATAGTAAGGCTTTTTTGGAGTTTTTTCAGAGATTTGGACTTTCAACTTTTGTGCATTCAGGTTGCCTGCGCGACATCCGCCTCAACGGCCGGGCGCTCCCATTGGATGGCGCCGACGTCGAGTCGGTGCGCGTCCTTGAGAGGCGGGGCGTCACCCCGGGGTGCTCCAGCGACGCCTGCCGGAATCAACCCTGCCCCGAGCCGCTTCGCTGCGTTGACCTGTGGAGGAAAAATGAGTGCAGGTGAAATTCTAACTTCATTTTGCAAATTGCACCTCCTCACAAGGGTCGCGGGGGGTGCCAGAGCCTATCTGTGCAAACTATAGACACCTGCGGGGAAGAAAGTATGTTTTAAGTTTTTAAATATGTGATATTTGGTGATTATACATGATTTTTTGTTCAAAGTCTGATCATGTTTGTCATCAGGTGTCCTGTTGGTCAAGTGGCGGTGGCAGCGGAGGAAGAGGAAGTTGGTGGGCGGCGTTGTGCGCCATCCCCGTGTGGGGCGTCGTCGTGTCGCAATGGTGGAGTGTGCCAGGCGCTCTCGGCATCGGGATTTCGCTGTCGCTGCCCGCCGGGCTTCCGGGGGCGGCGTTGCGAGATGGGACAGTATCGGGGTCGTAGATTGGCAGCCCTCAGCCCCAGCTCCATCTTGGCTATCAGCATGTGTCTGCTTGTCTTCTTTGGTAAGTGCCATTTTTCATTTTCTATAATTTTACAAAAAAAGCCTTACTATACTATGTCGTTTTACGTTACGTAAAAAAGCCTTGCTGTATTATAGCGTATTTTTAGGGAAAAAAAGCCTTACTATACTATGTCGTGTTTCTTTACGTAAAAAAATGACCATGTATAGTAAGGCTATTTTCCATTTAAAAATAAAAGTAGATTGTATAGAAAGGCTTTCTTTCATTCAAAACGAGGCCATTTTCTTCCAAAAAATAGACATCCAAATAAAATATAATAGTATATTTCTTTCAAAAAGTCACAATGTTTATATTTCATCCAAAAAGGCAATTTACCAATTTAAAAAGTAGATTGTATAGAAAGGCTTTCCTCTTTCAAAACGGGGCAGTTTTCTTTAAAAAAAATGACATCCAAATAAAATATAATAGTATATATCTTTCAAAAAGTCACAATTTTTATATTTCATCCAAAAAGGCTATTTTCCATTTTAAAAAAATAGACTGTATAGAAAGGTTTTCTTTCATTCAAAACGGGGCAGTTTTCTTAAAAAAAATGACACCCAAATAAAATATAATAGTATATTTCTTTCAAAAAGTCACAATGTTTATATTTCACCTAAAAAAAACATTTTTTTTCCAATATATAGCGGTTTTAGTGGCAGTTACAGTATGGAACCAAAAAGGCAGCCGCAACAAATTCCGCAAACGTGGCGTTTACCACATCCCGGCCGAGCGTCAAAGCTGGGAAGACGTCCGTGAGAACATCCTCAACTACAACGAGGAAGGTGGCGGCGAGCAGGATCAGGTAACGGACGACAACCGGCGATCAATCACCACTGCGACCAGCATCCAATCGTCTTTCCCCTTCCAGAAAGCTTACGACATGACGGAGTTGAAGCGTCCGCTGCGTTGTAGTCTGTCTCAGTCGTCTTCATGCACCACGGCGCCGCTCATCAAGTCATCCCCGGGCTCACAGGAGGAAGTAGCTCCCCACAGCGCCCCCTACCTGAGCGTGCCGCAAGCACGCCACCGCACACAAGCTCCACACTCACCTCGTTCGCATGCCCACTTCAAAAGCTACGTGGAACGCATCGTACGGGAAGCAGACCGTGACGACGGCGCCTTGCCAGAGGACGCTTTCCACGTTTGGCGGGACGAGGGTGCCGGAACACCGGCGGGGAGCCTCAGCTCGCTGGATAGTAACGAAGAAGGTGATGGTCACATGCCGCGGGAACGCTTGGCGCGTTGGGGACCCAAATTCCACACGTTGAGTGAGATGTACGACAGCCCGCAGGGGGCGCTCTTGTAAGAGATGTTCAGTTTACTCACCACCAGAGGGCAGACTTGAGTTAGTCTCATTTGAGATTTTTCCGAAATGGACGCCAGGATTTGACTTGGAATTACGTGGCATTTTGCCAAAATGGACATTTTGGGATGTGATTTTTTAAAGTGTTATGGTGAGTTTACCATATGATGAGAAAAGTCATAAAACTGTGTTTAAGGTTAAAGTTGTCAAATTACAATTTAGCTTTGCCACTTTCCATAGTTTACGTTTTCTTATAAGATTACTTTACTCTTGTGAATATGACTTTTCTCTAGTCTACAGGGTGTTCCAAAATATTTGACACCACTTCATAGGCCAATAGGACAATTTTTGTCGGAATGACCTTAAACGTTTGAAGTTTTTGTGTGTTAACATTCGGCATTTCTATCTTTTCAGGTTAAGAAATGCAGCTGACTTCACAAGAAAATACATCTTGCATGTGAGAGTCCTCGGACTCAATCAACCAAGCAAGTAAGTACAAATTTAGCAGAAAAGACACCAACTTCAAGACAAATTAGGACTTGGCACTTAAAAAAAGCTGGAATGCAAGTTTCCACACTTACTCTACACAGGAAGGGTGCTTGGACTTTTGGTCGCCAGTCTTTTGGTCGCCGGTCAAATTGTGACAGAGTTTACTGTTGAAAGCAGCTCTCAAAATTATATTCATGAGAGAGTTTAATATCCAAGTACTGTCGAAAACAGTAGCTATTTAGATATTAAACTTTCTCTCATGAATATAATTTTGAGAGCTGCTTTCAACAGTAAACTCTGTCACCATTTGACCGGCGACTAAAAGGGGCCAAAAGACTGGCTACCAAAAGTCCAATCACGCACAGAAAGTCTTCACCAATCTGCTCCGCTATGCTCAACTAGGATATTAAATCCAATATTTTGAAGAGCATCTATAATTTTAGCAAAAGTAAACTATAACCTGTTAAGTGCACATGTTCTATATATATATATATATAAATTATATATAGCATTTTAAATATTTGAACCCATTTTCCAAGCCAATTATTTTGAGACAGTGAAGCAGGTTGGTGAAGCCTTACTGTGTAGCCCTCAGAATAGCAAGTGTGGAAACTTACATTCCAGCTCTTTTCTTGGTGCCAAGTCCTAATTTGTTTCGTAGTTGGTGTCTTTTTTGCAAAATTTGTACTTACATGAATGGTTGTTTGAGTCCGAGCACTCTTACACACAGGATGTCCTTTCTTTTGTAGTCCGCTGCATTTCTTGACCTGAAAAGAAAGAAAAGTCAAATGTTACACACAAAAACTTCAAACATTTTTAAACAAGCTGTGAAAATCTGAAGTCATTCACACAAATATTCTCAAAATTATTAGCCTACGAAATAGTGTCAAACATATTGGAGCACTATTGTTTTTCCTTTGTGGCCCTACGACTCCATTAACAAAATAAAAGTTTGTAAAACTGTTCAAATGCTCAACTATGCAGCTGTTTAAAATTGTACAAAATGTGTATATGAACGTTTTCTAAGTGTGTGCCAGAATATTTCTTTTTTTATACATGAAATTTAATAAAGAAAACTAGTTTTCTCCCTGAAAAGCCTCTTTTACTCACTTTAAGGAGTCTTAAATGTACGATAAGGTTAAAAAGGCTACTTTTTCCTTGTCGTAAATGAATGGTGACCAAGCACCTTAAAACAAATCATATCTTTATTTACACTCTTCCTCACTCACGCATTCAAACACACTGAAAAGCTTGAATAAAAAGCATTAAAGTCGCCTCAAGGCGCGCTTTTTATCCGCTTTCTTTTTTACCGCTATGTTATTGATGGGGCTACTACTGCTGGCGCCGTTTCCAAGAGCGGCGGGCACGGCGGGTAAGACCACGCCTCCGCCGTTAGCTCCGCCTCCCGTCCTCTTGGCCAGGTCGCCAGCGTGTTTCTTGGGCTGGGGTCCGTCGTTAGCTTCCGGCGAGGCCCCCGAGGAGCCGGCGGGTCCCGTCATGGCGTGGATTTCCGTGAGGAGGCGGGCGCGGGCTTCGTATTCCGTATAGTCCTCCAGGAGTAGGCGTCCCGCTTCCTCGTTGAGGGCCGATTCCGGGTTGGGGTGGATGAGGAGACATTTGATGGTCTGCAAAGGGGGGACATTGCCAGTTAGAAAATACCCTCAATATCACAAAAAATATAACTATTAAAATTTACATCCTATCAGATTCGACCTTAAAATAAATTCTGAATAAAATGTTTGTAGTCGTAAAGTACTGCAAAAAATATATATATATATCTGAATTTTGCTGCTTTTCTTTCATTTTTTTCCGTAAATGCGTAAAAATAATGTATTTTTTTTTTATAAATGGATTAAAAGCCCTGATTATTCGGTTTTCTTATAGATCTAAAACAATGTTTATTTTAGCTTTTGTATATTTTTAGATTTAACTAAATAATTTCTGAACTAAAAACAAAAAAAATGATTTAAAAAATGAAAATCAAGAAATCTAATATTTATCTATACTCTTCATTTAAATTTGATCCTAAAACAGAAAGTCAGCACTCATGATTCGCTTTCTCGGGCCACAAAAATGATGCGGCGGGCCAGATTTGGCCCTCAGGCCGCCACTTTAACACCTGTGCTCTATCGGCTTCTACAACTCTGTCAGTTTACGTCTACCAAATCGCAACACTACGCCAAGTTTGTATCTACCTAAAAAAAAAAAACAACGTAACAAAAGATACTCACCAACAAAACGTGCCTGAGCCCCAGTTCCGCCTTCCAATCCCTCTTCAAAACATTGACGCAGATTTCTCCTTTGTGGCCCACGTTGGGATGAAAAATCTTGGTGAGGAAATACCCTTTGGGTGGAACGGCGGGGAAGTCCTTCCCGAGGACCAGGCGCATTCGGAAAATGCCGCCGACGAACGGCGTCCCCTCTGTTGTAAACAGAGAATGCATGTGTGAATGATTCAAAGATAGATAGACGTCCAAGCCACTTAACCGGAATAGGGCGGCAGCTAAACGGCCTCTTACCGGGTCCTTCGATGGCGGTATGAAGTTCGGTTATATCTTCGTCGCTGGGGTAGATCTTAATTCCTTCTGGGGGGTCTGCGGCTAAGGCGGAAACTTCTTTGTACACCAGGCGTAGAACATGAGGGGGTAAATTCTCCACATTGGAGTTCTGGGGTAAGAAAACAAAGAAGAATAAGAGTTAAATCGCTTGTTGTTGCACCATTGGAAACATAACAGCTATGTGTCAAGACTAGGATAGATTTGGTAGTAGCCTAATTGATAGATGTATTGTTTATTTTGCATGTGGAACAAGTTTTAAATTATTTTACCCGTATTTTACTATAAAAACATTTTCCCTGTGATAAACGGGGGGTTACTGCATTAGAAAATATTGGAATTTGCTGTTTTTACCATCAGAAAATATTGGAATTTGCTGTTTTTACCATTAAACATGAACAAAACCTGCTATTTTTTTAGTTTTATTGAGTAACTGTTAATAATGGAGAGTTAGAAAACAATAATTGGAGTCCGGAAAAGAAAAGGGAAATTAATACATCAAACTCTTTTTTTTTTTTTTAAACACAATCGACACAGGCAGGTGTGGTAATTTATAGTAACGGCTGCATTTCAATTGACTTAATGAATGGATTCGTGTGTGCGTTTAATGGGTTTGAATACAAAAATAATGTATTTTACAAACAAAAGTAAGTCGATGGTTGATTTTAAGTCTTTGAAAAGGGCCAAAATATATCAGATAGGGTTCTAAATTGACGTCACGCTGGTTACGCTAGCCTCATCAAACACGAATCATAATTAGTGGAGTCTATCACCCTTGACCGATCGGGACACTAAAACAAATTCTAACTCGTCAGAACATTTAAAGGACGCCATTAATTGTGTTTTAGGAAGACTTTGATGGAGATATATTCGACGCCTAGCGACGAAGAAACACCGAAACAAGCTAACAGCTAACTCCGGCTAGCCGTACAAGCAAACGTTGACGTGTCTTACCATCTTAAAAATGAGTTCTTCGAAAACGACGGGGTTTGATGATAGGAAACAGCCTTTACGCTAACGTGGGAATAAAATAAATATTTAACGGAAACTTCTTGGGGTCCCACTAGCTGCTGTTTTCCCCCTTTTCCGTTGACACAGGAACAAAAATACGTTGCTCGGTTAACCTGACAGGATGGGCCAATCGGATCACGACAGTGAGGTTGGTTGTTTGAATTCAACCAATCAGAACGTGGGGTTGTACACGTCACTAGCATGCGCCCAATAGTCCACTTGTTAAAGGATAATAGTTGTCGGTCATTGGTCCGTTTGAAAAAACAAACTCTACCAATAAGAACGAAAAAGGAAATGATAAAAGGAAAAGATATACAACATGGAAATATATTTTGACAAAAAAACACTGAAGAGGAAAACTTTCACTTAGCAGTTTAGCAAATAATACTAATCCTGGTCCCAGCGCGTAGTTCAACAACTGAATTAAGAAAATGTGGTAACAAAAACTCAACTCTAGGGGGCGGGCCTGTCTTAGATGCAATGGAAGAAATCTAGGCAATATTTATGCAAATAAGTAAACAGAAGTAACTTTTTCCTCTCTGTATTAGTTCCGTAAATTTACGACAGAATCACCAACGTTTTTTTATATTTATGTCACCAAAACAGTGGTTAGCACGTCGGCCTCACAGTTCTGGGGTCGAGGGTTCGATTCAAATATTCATATATGGCTCGGGTTCAAAGCAGGAATTCGTACGCCCTGGTAATAAACAAGTGAATAAAACGTCCTTTAATAATATCTAATAATTAAATAAACAAACATATTTGTCCACACAAACTCGGAAGCTGTCAAACCAGTGTGCGCCCCACCGAGTTCTAGGCAGTACTGATTGGCTGATCCATCCAGGAAGTAAACGCCCTCATGCCTAGAACATCAGTGGGATTGAAGAAAAACAGCGCCAAGCGCGTATTACCTCTCATGTTTTTGTCTGGAAAATGCTTCGTCGGCAGCTTGTCATTCTCTAGAAACAACACCACACACGCCTCTTAGAAACAAGACAAAATTCTTCACTTAAGTTTCATTTTTAAATGATTCTTTAGCCTTACCCGCGTCGTGTTGTGAATGTTAGCTAACATGGGAGCTAGCTAACTGTCAATGTGGGCTGCAACACGCCTCTGTTTACTTAGCTTTCGATTTGTTGGAGTCGAAGTTATTTTTTAAAATTATATATATTATTATTATTAATGTTTACCATGAGTGAGGGGGAGGTTTTCCACGAGAAGCAGCGACTGGAGCTGTGTGCCATCCACGCGTTGAACAACGTGCTTCAGGAGCGGGTGTTTACCAAGGAAACTGCCGACGACATCTGCAAACGGTACGGCGATGAATTTATATTTGCGGTTGGTATAAAGTGATTTTTTTTTTTTTTTAAATAACATAATTTCTACAAAATTTCGGAAAAAAACATTTGCTTAGTGTTATTGCTCATTATTCAGTTTATTTCTATATATTAATTTAATTTACCATTACAAACGCATTCAATTCAAATGGCAGGCATACAAGCCTTATTTGGATTCAGATTGTTTGTTTACGTTTGAAATCAAATGTAAAGGCATTTATAATAGAAATCTAGGGTTTGTCATTTTTATTTTTAAACATGCAATTGTAATGTAACGTTTAATTTTTAAATTACATTTGTAATACTACCAAAAGGCTGGTAAAACACATTGTTTACATTTTTTTTCTAGCTTAATGTGGAGTAGTTTTAAAAAACGGGATTTTTTAATGTTACTAATAGTTTAAATATTTCTTCTAAATTTGCAAAAATATTGGAAGAAAACGTGTTTTTTAGTTATTTAGATACAAAAGTAATATATTTTGAATAGTATGTTGTTAATTACATAACATATCTCATTTTCTGAACCGCTTTGTCCTCACTAGGTTCGTCGGGGGTGCTGGAGCCTACAATGCATATTTTTTTACATGTGCATTTTATTTTACTTTTTTTCATACTAAATTTCCAGTAGGGTTCAAAATAATTCTTTTAAATTTATAAATAATTCTTTAAATCTGTTTTACTGACAGTTTCAGCCAATAACACATACCGAAACTCATGGAAACAAAAGTCATGTGTTGGTTAATAATCAAACTGCGTTTTTAAAAAAATGCGAGTCACATGAATAAACGTCAACACACAAAGTTAACCCGAATACAATCATTGTCCTTCGACGCATTTGAATGGAATGACTCAGCGACCAGAAAATTAAATTCCAGGAATTCACATTCCACCAATACAAACCATGGAATAGCCATTTTCTTATTATTTTTTTTGCTCATTTTTTTGTCAGGCTTGCCCCACAGTGCGTGGTCAACCCCCATCGCTCCGTCTTGGGGACGGGCAACTATGACGTCAATGTCATCATGGCGGCGTTACAGAGCAGGGACTTGGCGGCCGTTTGGTGGGACAAACGCAGGTGAATATTGGTCATCGCATTAACCAATGAGAAGCCATCATGGGCGTCCAATCCATTATGTTGCTAAGCATTTAGCTATGCTATGGCAGTTACGGAGTTAATAGATATGAAATGACCGTATTTTCCGGACTATAGGCCGTACTTTTTGGGTGTTTTTTTTTCCTCTGACCACCGCAATTCTGCAAGGTTGTTGTTTTTGTTGTTGTTGTTACATTCACAGTTGACTATTTAGCCTGTTTTTCTGCATTTAGCTATTTTTTACTTTAAAGTATGTTTTTTGTTTTCTTCTTTCAGGCCAGTGCGCAACCTTTGTGTCTCCAAAGTGGAAGGCTTCATCCTCAACGTCCCTTCATGCGTCTCACTTGGCGTCCTATCTCTGCCTCTCTTGCGCCGACGCCATTGGCTCGCCGTCCGTCAAGTTAACAGTCAATTTTACAACTTGGATTCCAAGCTCAAGAGTCCAGCATGCATTGGAGGCGAAACCGAGCTACGGTACGCTACATAATCTTTCCGTCTCGTAGCAAACATTCCTTTGAGGGTTACTAGGGGGTGCTGGACCCTATCCCAGCCCATCCCGAATCGGTGGCCAGCCAATTGCAGGGCATGGGGAGACAAAGGACAACCAATAATAGCTAAGGGCAACATAGAGTGTTAGCCAGCTAGCCTAGCTAGCATGTTTTTGGGGTGTGGAAGGAAATCAAAGGCTCTAATCTCATTTTCTGAACCGTTTTAGCCTTACTAGGGGTGCTGGAGCCTATCCCAGCTGACTTAGGGCCAGAGACAGGTCACATCCTGAATTAGTGGCCAGCCAATCATAGGGCATCAGTTCATGTCAATCTATTTAAAAATCCCTATTTGGGTCTTAAGCCACTCCCTAAAAAATTCTAGGGGATACCAGTATACTTCCTGTTGATTTTGGGTTATTTCCTGTTGATCTTCAATTAACTTACTTTCAGTTTAGAGTCCTTTTGGGGGCAAACTTCCTCATTTTGAAGATTTTGGGGGATTTTAAAGACAATTTCTTCCTGGTTTTGGGGTATTAATGAGTAATTTCCTGTTGTGACTTTTAAACAGGACTTTTTTGGGCGACCAGCTCTCTCAAGACGTGGCTGAGATGCTCCTGGTGGTACAACGGGAAGTGGAAGAGGACGGTTCTTGGTTGAATCCCGAAATCGCTAACGAGGGGGCCAACAGTGCACCGTGAGAGACAAATTTAAGACTTCTTTTTGCCTTTTTTTCTTCAGGGAACAAATATTGAGCGCTTCACAAATACACGCCAAAGAGAAGATGCTCACGTTTGCATTCCGATGATTGTAATTATGGGAAGAAGCTAGTTAGCTTAGCATTTCAAGCTAACTTGGGACTTTTCATGGGAGTTACACACGGAAGCACTGTAAAAAAAACAACAACAGATGGATTAACAGTGATTATAAAATAGTGATCATGGAAAAAAATAACAACTTTGGGACCTTGACTTACTTACCGTCATTAAAAAAATATGTTTGTCAATATGTAACACTTTTGTGTTTACTTTCTATGCACCAGGTTTTTTATTTTGTTTTTTTGGCTGATTTTGCGCATGCATTACGGTTTTTGGATTGTTTTTTTTTCACAACCTGTTTTTGAAGGGTAGGAAATATTTATATTTGAAATATTTTAAGGTCAAATTAATGCACTATTTTCAAATTTGATGAGTAAAAAAAAGTGCTATTTTTGGCTTTTTTTAGTTGCTTTAAAAGCACTTAAAAGATGCCGTGGGTGACTTTTCTACTGTTTTGCGTCCTAGGGTTGAATGTTAATGTCATTTAAGAATTGACAATAATGGAAAAGAAAATAAAAATGGCCGATTCTAGGTTTCCTATCGATCTATGCATATCCATAAAAAATTGTGTGTTTGTTCGTGACTCATTGACTGATGTTTATAATGTTGAAATGTTGTATTTATAATAAAGTTGGTTGTTGTTTTAAAATTAATGACTGTTTAGTTTTATTTTGTGGACGAGGTATGTAAGAATATTTTTTTTCTAGAATGCAAACAAAAATGTACCGTATTTTATGGACTATAAGTCGCACTTTTTCTATTTAACCACTAACAGACTTGTGTTTTTAGACTATATTTGAGTACAAAACTATTATATATGCCTATTTAGTCTGCAGTTGTAAATTATACTATTGTTACATAGTGTTTAGGATTAAAAAAAATATCTATAAAAATGCGACACTCTGGAAAAAAAATTAAAATGCAACATACATATTTTTTTGATGCAACAACATATTAAGATTTTTTCAATGCCATTTAGTTTATTAAATGCGACCAAATTATTTTTTAATGCGATTTAGTTTATTAAATGTGACCAAATTATTTTTTTAATGCGATTTAGTTTATTAAATGCGACCTAATACATTTTTTAATGCGATATTTTATTTAAAATTTGACACTTATTTGTTTTAAATGTGACATACTCCAAAAAATGCAGTATTATTAAGTATAATTTATACTCCGATGCACATTATAAAAAATCAATTTTTCTCACATTTCCAACTTAAATAAGTGAGTACACATCTACTGTCAATCTTATTGTCTTTTTTTCTTTTTTTAATTACTCTTTATTATTCATATTAGACTCTTGAGTGTAAAAGGATGCCATTCAAAAGGAGCATTGTACAAACTCAATTGGACGGGGATTAGAACACAATCAGTGAAGGGGGGGGGGGTGTCTGTGTGTGTTAGGGGGCGGGGCTTCAATTTCCATCTCCAACATAACCAATATACACAAAAAAACATTTTGGAGACCCAACATTGTGCTATTTGGCGGATTAAAAAAAGTCTACACACCCTGTCAATCAAACAGAAAGTGATAGATTTTTTACACCCACTTTTTACCTTCACTTTTATTGCTTTGCCTTAGCTCAGGGGTAGGGAACCTATGGCTCAAGAGCCATATGTGGCTCTCCGCTAACCTGTGAGCTAAAAAAAAAATATATATATTTTTACGCATAATTTCGTTAATTAGCAAGAAAAATGTCTTTTTTTGTCATTTAAGTGATGAAACGACTAAAAACAAATGCAAACTTTATCCGATAATAATAATAATATTGAAAAATATGTTTTTTTATGGCTCTGTCCGTCAAAAAAAAGGTTCCCAACCCCTGTCTTAGCTGCGTTTCATTTGTATATTTTTTAATAGGCTTTCTTAACCTATAACTGTGCTTATTTTTTTGATATTAATCATGTAGGTAATGAGTATTATTCCCATATAGACAGTGAAATATATATATATATATAATAATACCATAAGGTCATACACAGAAAGTACAGAATTACCAACTATAAAAAGTAAGAATAAAAAAAATGTATACCAAGTGGTGGGAAGGGGAACTGCATAACCATTGACAGAAAAAAAATGTGCTTTGTTGCTACGTGCCAGTGCTTTTTCTACAACAATTTCATATTTGTTTATATATATATATATTTATATTTATATTATATTATATAAAACAACTTTCCAAGAAACGGGTGACACAATGAAGAATATAAAACGACATAACGTAGTCACGTTAATACCAATTCTCCAATTCCTTCACCACTTTTTCACAGTTTTACACAGTTTTTTTGGACAAGGGAGGGTTCGATTCCGTGTCCTACCAGTGCGAGCCGTAGTCCTTGTCCACTTTCGCGTCATTTTTTGTCTTTTTTGTCCTCATAAGTGCTTTTAATAATTGAGAATTATATACCGACGTTCTACGCGACACTAAAGCCTTCCATTTTTTTTTTTTTTTAGGATTAGTTTTCGTTGTTTTTGAAAGTGTCCGTTCGTATGAAAACTAAACTTTTGCTAAAAATAGTTATCAACGTGAATACAGGTTTCTTGAATGGGCGGGGTTTGGGTGTGATTGACTTCCCCCGTAACCAGTCAGCATGCTGGGAGAATACTGTGGGAAAAAAAACATAAATGGGTTATTCCAAATACATTTGATGATATCTGTGTAATTTTATGATATTTTGTGGAATTGACACCGGTGTCCAAACTGCAGCCCGCGGGCTAAATGTGGCCCAGATGTGGTTCCAGTTGGACGTTTTATTAGCGCTCATTTTCAAAGAATAGGTCGTGAATAATTGATCATCCGTACGTATAAAGTAGTAAAAAATGTAAAATATAAAGTGTAAAGATATGTAAAATATAACCATTTTAATTTCGTAATGTTATATTTTCTTGCTGAATCTCGTAACATTATGCATTTTTTTTCTCGTAATATGACTTTAATCTGGTAATATCTGGTAATATAAGCATTTTAATTACATAAAATTATGATATTTTTGCAGTTTTACTGAGGATTATTTTGTGAAATTCAGATTTTTTTGAAATATGACTTTTATTATACTATTCTAATATCATAATCTAATACCATTTTTTTCAAAATATGACTTGTAATATACCATTTTAATCTCTTAAAATTCAATTTTTTTCAAAATATGACTTGAAATATACAATTTTAATCTCGTCACATTCCGATTTTTTTACTCATAATATTATTACGACTTAATTCTTATAAAATAACCACTTTAATCCTGTAATATCACAATTTAAACCGCATAACATACCAATTTTTTTCTCATATTATGACTTAAATCTGGTAATATAACCATTATAATCCTGAATATAATAACTTGCACCTAAAAAAATTACAATTTTGTGCTCGCCTTATGACTGTTTAATCAAAATATGACTTTAATCTTGCACTATAATGACTAACTTCACGTCACGTCACATTTTTCCCCACACGTAGTCCATTTTTTTGCCTATTTTTTCATTATAATTCGAAAAAAAATGCCCACTTCTATACTAGTGATGGTCAGGATGAGAAAATGGCACAGACAAGAACAGAGGAACTCACAGAAGGGGGTGGGGACTGCCTGTCAGTCAAAGGGAGGCTCTCATAGCCAGGGTTGCCATTGGAGGAAACGTTTGGAGTCCTGCGTAGAGAGTAGAAAAAGACAAGGAAGGGACGGGAAGGAAGGAAGGAAGGAATGAGGAGAGGAGACGACAGGACAAGATGAAAGATGAAAAAGGACACGTCCAGAAAAGACGGGTGGCGGTGGGTCGGGATTGTCCACGATGGGTAAAAAGGGAAGAGGAAGAATCAGCGGTTAGATATCAAGCGCACAAAACCTATCTCCCATTCACACATACACACATTTTCCCTTTCTGTCACTTTCATTTAAGGCCAAAAAGTCGTGGTGATGTGTTCAATGAAACTCCGGAAAAGTGTGTTAGTGCCATTTTTGTGGGATTTTAAGCAGTAGATTGAAGTGGATTTTTTTTGTTTTAACGGAGTGGATATTATGAGATTGCAAATGTTTATGATGTGGGGCAATATATCACGTCAGCAAGCAATGTACCCAGACCAGACATGGGCAAACTATGGCCAGCGGGCCACATCCGGGCCGCTAGGCCTTTTAATCCGGCCGGCCTGCCGACGTTGTCCAAATAATGTTTATTTTTTATTTTTTTTAATTTTATTTATTTCTTAATACATTCCTTTGGACTTGACTTTGTACTTTATACTTTTTACTTTAAAGATGAGTGATGAGTATGTTAATATTTTAGTCCATTTTCTCTGTTTATGTTTCATATGTACTGTTAACGGATGCACTTTTTTATATGTATCGTATCTTGTGCTGACCCGGCCCATTTGTCAAATTTTTTAAGTCAACGTGGCCCCCGGGTTTGCCCAAAAGTTTGCCCACCCCTGGTCTATACATACACAAGGCGCACTGACTGATTGGGCGCCACATCTACAAATTTTAGCCTTTCAAGTGCGCCGTAATTGAGTAAATAAATGTTACATTTATACAGTATATTATCAAAATTGCCCGAGGTTGACAGTTATAGATTTTTTTTGTTAAACTATATGTACATGTAGCCTAAATCTGTAAAAATGTCTTTAAAATATTAGTATGATGCTCTAAAAGTTTTCCATTTTTGGGACTCAAACCCAAATCTTTCCATTGTGGGACTCAAACAAGTTGTTAGAAGAGGAAAAAAATTAAAAATAAAGTCAGGAAAGATCACAGTGAAAGGACAAGCGATGAAGAGTGATACGTCACCTAACCCTTGCTAATTTAAGCCCCGCCCACCCCCAAAAAAGCGGCGATCTGGGTGACGGACCCGATATCAAATCAAAAAGGGGCGGAGTTTTAACGAACCTACGCGGTCTGTCCCAAAAACACCGGAAACGACGGACATACGGACGAACAGACGAACGGACGGACAGACAGACAGACAGACAGGCCTCTGCAGTTGCGTCCGCTCTTGTGTCTACACTGTCGTCCATGTTGACCTGTCTGTGTGTCTGCTGGTCCTGCGGTTGTGTCCAATTTGGACATCCATGGGCCTCAACATGTGTGTGTGTGTCCTTATGTGATGTGGACTGCCCTACAACAACTGGAAGCTTGTCTGTCTGTCTGTCTTTCTGTCTGTCTGTCTGTCTGCGTGTCCGTGTGTCTGGTGTTACTCACGGGAGGGGCGGCGCGCTAGAAAAGGGGGGTGTCCACCCGGCCCCCGGGTAATTATAGAAGGGGGCCCCGCGTTGAGACCCAGAAGCCGTCTGTCTACGTGCCTGATGGGAGGTGAAGGGGTCCTCACTTTCGCTGTCCGAGTCTTCGTATTCTTCCGAATCGCTGCTCCAACGGCGGACATGGAAGACAGAAAGGTGGACGTGTGTGAGGACAAATGGAATGCTAACAAGAGGAGAATACTGGATTTTTCCGGATTACGAATGGCTCCTTTTATGATGTTTTTTAGTGATAGCATTTCCCAGGCTATGTTATCTACCTGTCAACGTTTTGAACAATTTAAGGCTAATATGACCGATTTGAACTAAAAAATGTAGTGGCACGTTTGCTAGCATGTTGCTAGCCAAGCGTATTGGACACAAAAATAATTTTAGCATTTATTAGCATCTGCTAGCCAGGCTTATTTGACACAAAACATTTTTTAGCGTTTGCTAGCATGTTGCTGGCCAACCGCATTGGACACAAAAATAATTTTAGCATTTGTTAGCATGCTACTAGCCAGGCTCATTTGACACGAAAATAATTTTTGCGTTTGCTAGTTTTCTGCTAGCCAGGCTTATTTGACGCAAAAATAGTTTTAGTGTTTGCTAGCATGCCGCTAGCCAAGCTTATTGGACACGTTAAGAATTTTAGCATGTTGCTAACCAGGCTTACTGGACCCGAAAATAATTTTAGCGTTTGCTAGCATGCTGCTAGCCAGGCTTATTTGACACGAAAACAATTTTAGCGCAGAATAATTGTATATTTAGAGCCATTACGAAAGGCCAAGTTAAGATAGCTACACGTATTTTGTCAAATTAAAAAAAAGGAAATCTGCAGTGTGCTATGCTAGCATGCTAGCATGTTATTCACCTGGGAAAGCTCCTCCAGGCACCAGGCAGAGAGCAAAGAATGGCAGTGAAGGCCAGAGCCGAGAGGAAGGAATAAAGGGAGAGGTAGAGCAGTCCTTCCATTCCGTCGTAGCATAAACCTTTCAGCGAGTCGATGTAGTCCTGTGGGACAAACGGTGACTTCCAATCAGTTTCAAAATGCTGGACCTTCATTTTGTTCCAACCACTGACAACAAAGACACTATAAAATAAATACGGTATATAGTAAAATCTCCCTGGAATCAGCTTCTATGGGACGTCATGAGTTTCAACTATGCAGAAGCAAACCGTTCTAAAAAAATATTTTCATTGCAATGCTTTCATGGCTGTAGGTCTGTGTGAGTTTTTATTAGTTTTTGATCAGATTAATTATTAAAATTATTTAAAAAGTGGTAGTTTGGTGTTATTTTGTGATCCTTCTCACCTTGTTGAGGCCTCGGCAGTTCAGCAGCGCCACCAGCTGGTGGAAGTTGCCCTCTGTGCTGTTGAGGATTTGTTGAACATCCCTGAGTGATTTCTGTGAGGGAAGTAGTGACATTAAATTAGATTAGATTAGATTACTTTATTCATCCCGTACTTGGGAAATGTCATTGTCAGAGTAGCAAGAGGGTGAGAATACAGACACAGCAAAATACATTTTAGACAAATATATAGGTCATAAATAAGTTAGTAAATAAATAAATATATAAATATAAAAATATATAAATAAATAGGCGTGCTGCTGAAAAAATAAAAAACTAAATGAATAAAATAAAATAAATACAAAATAATACAAAAATAAAATAAATAAAAAATAATTAAAAAAAAAATAGATAAAAAATTATTTAAAAAAATAAAATAACAATAATATAGATACACATACGTATGCATACATATATATAAATATACATATACATACATACTCCAGTGTGACTTATATATTTTTTTCTTATTAATTATGATTTTTTTTATGGCTGGTGCGACTTATAGTCCAGAAAATACAGTAATCGTAAGGACTTTTCTAACTCACTTCGGCTTTCGGGAACTGCGTGAGGGCGTTGCGTTCCACGCTGGAAAGATGGCTGTGGATGTTGGAGAGCGCCCTCTGTGATTGAGTCAGGAGCTGAAGAAAGAATTTGATAGGAAAATGAGGATGAAGAAGGTCAGTAGGTCATAGAAAAATACAATCATTAATAAGGGGAGCTATTGGCCGAAGTATGCATTCGTATTTTGGATTGATTGTCATTGACAGTGAGAGAAGTTCATTTCATTACATTCATTAGTGGCATTTAATTTATGTACAATATTTTTTCCCAAATAACAGCAACAATCTTGAGTTTTCTGTTGAAAGCCGTTGCCATGGAAACCCTGTCCAAATGCCTGTGAGTTCTATTCTAGTCAACGTACCTGCTGGAACGGGCTGTTCATGCGTCGACTGCAGGTCAGGTAATAATCCAGCACATCTGAGTGGGAAAACAAAGAGCCACAACACAAAGGAGGTCGTGTGGGATTATCAAGCATCACTATAAAGTGATCTGCTGATGTGGCGGCAAAAGAACGGTGTGGCCATGCAAAAATAAATAAAAAAATAAAAGAGGGATACCTGAGCTGGTCCCTGTGTTAAAGTTGGTGGAGTTGAGCACAAATACATTGGGATCGGTGCAAAAGTCACTGAGGGCCTGAAAAGGGAGAAGAAAATAGGTCAAAAAAAAGAACCATATCGATGGAATATAGCGTATGTCACGTATATGTCGTATATTTTTATATATTTTAAGATTTTACTAAATGATTTTTGAAATTAAAAACAGAAAAAAATGATTAAAAATGACAATCATTGATTTAAAAGGGGGAAAATCAGGAAATGTAATATACATCTATAATTTTCATTTGAATTTGATCCTAAAACAGAAAATCGGCACTCATGATTTACTTTCCCGGGCCAAACTAAATGATGTGGCGGGCCAGATTTGGCCCCCGGGCCGCCACTTTGACACCTGTGATTTAGGTGAAGACAATGAATTTGTGACAAATGTTAAAAAGTTTTTTTTTCATACAATTCCCTCAAAACGACGGGCCCAATTTACGATCTAATAAAAGAAAAACGTATATATCGTCGTTACTTCGAGTGAACCGAGACATGTCCGCCACAAGAGGGCGCTATTGTACCGGAGAGCCGATCACAACGCTCCCTTTGTTTCCTTGTCAGTAGCCAAGGACAGAGCGTCTCTGTGTGGACTAAGAGGCCTTTGGGACAGCTCCGCGTGGTACAAAAAGAGCAGCGGAGCAGAAAAAGAAGAAAAAAAAGAGCCACAATTTGGCCTCTTTGCACATTCTTCCACGTTGGAAAAGCCGCAAACGGACATGAGTCGCGTTACCACATCCTCCCGTTTGGGACTTTGGCCTTGGCCCACTTGCCCTCTGGCGGCGTGGCCTTGGGATCAAGCGCCAGCTTCTCCTTCCTTTCCCGCCCTCCGTTTCGCGTCTTAACGTTTCCGAGGCGGGCGCCCACGCGTCCACCGCCGTCGTCGCCTTCTTGTTCGCAGACGGCGCTTATGCGCGCGCGTCTTGAATTTTTAATCTCTGGCCCATTTTTCGGGCTTTTTTGGGGATCTGCCATCACTGTGGCGCTCCCTCGGAACTTGTACCTTCCACACGATATGTGCGGATGTTGTTTACACGGTAGAGATCGACATTTTTTTTAGGCCACCAATAGCCCAAAAATGGCCATTTTTCGGCCATTGATTGCAATAGGCGTTTGGTCCCCGGACGTTTGGTCCCCGGATATTTGGTCCCCGGGTGTTTCGTCAAACGGACATTTGGTCTCCGGACATTTGGTCTCCGGACATTTGGTCTCCGGACATTTGGTCACCGGACATTTGGTCTCCGGACATTTGGTCTCCGGACATTTGGTCTCCGGACATTTGGTCTCCGGACATTTGGTCTCCGGACATTTGGTCTCCGGACATTTGGTCCCCGGACGTTTCGTCCCAGGACCTTTGGTCCCCAGACGTTCGGTCCCCGGACGTTTGGTCCCCGGACTTTTGGTCCCCGGACGTTTGGTCCCCGCATGTTTCGTCGAACGGACATTTGGTCCCCGGGTGTTTCGTCGAACGGACGTTTGGTCCCCGGATGTTTTGTCGAATGGACGTTTGGTCGCCGGGTTTACTGTTGAAAGTGATCAACCAGGTAATCTCTCGCTCTCAAATGTATAATCATGAGAGAGAGAGAACCGTCTGTGGACCAAAGGTCCATTCGACCATACGTCCGGGGACCAAGTGTCCGTCGACCAAACGTCCGGGTACCGTGTAAAATACGTACATATTAAGCGCCTGTGTGTATAAGCCGCCCCCTTAAAATTGCCCTAAAATCGTTGAATTTTATGATTTCTCTCGTATAATACATCATTGTCCATAAATGAGGTGATAAAATTCCTTTTTTTAGTATTATGGAGCTTACTCACCACAACTGTGGCCGTCTCCAAACCCAGCGAGCCCCAACTTAGAAAGAGAGCAAGCCACGCCAGCACTGTCATTCTGCAGACAAAACATAAAAATAAATAAAAACCACACACAAACACACATTGTAAAAAATACTCTTGTGGACATAGAACCTACAAAATAAGAAGCCATCTTGCTTGCTTGGCCAGTCCCAACAGGATGAAGAGACACACGATAAGGTCGAGCAGCAGCAGCATGACGTATGACAACCACCTAAAAACAAACCAAATTCAAAAAAAAAACAAAGATGTTAAATTTTCCCCATAAATCAAGCACACGCATCACTTCCTGACGTCAAGAATGTTGTGGGGTGCGGACATTTGGCCGCTCAAGCCTCGTCTTTCCCGGACAGTGTCGTTTGCGGTATAAGATGTCATTGATTAAGCTTCAAATTTGACATGTAGGTGAAAAAGTTAGTAGAAAAAATGTATCAAGCCAACTAGATGACGTCATTGAACTAAATCCATTGCAACTGGAAGGCCAAGGGGGTGCTTGAGCCTATCCCAGCCAAGTATGGACCCTGAATCCCAGGGCACAAGGAGTCAACATGGCTAAGGGCAATTTAGAGTGTTAGCCAGTTAGCCTAGCATGCATGTTTTTTAGAATGTGGGAGGAAATGGGAGTACCCGAAGACAACCCACTAAAGCCCAGGGAGAACTTTGCAAACTCTACACAGTGAGGACCAACCTGGGATCAAACCCACAACCCCAGAACTGCTAGGCTGCCGGGCCACTGTCCCCTAATGGGTACAATTAAAAAACTATATATATATATATGTTATAGTATATAGGTTTTATAGCCATAAAATACTTAAAGGGTTGTATTTATTCACACACAGCACTACTGAAGGCCTATGTATGAAATGCACAGCCCGCCACTTATATATATCTAAGAGTTAAAGCAATTCTTTTGACAAAAATTTCAAAATAAACTCAAGCACCTGTAGTCTTCATTCATCATTAAAGTGTTGGCCGCCCAACCAGGTGAAAAGGGTCCGGGTATAAGCCCACCGGAGGGCGCCACAGTGGGGGCAACCGAAGGCGGCACTGGGGTCAAAGGGATGATGGAGGCCCCGCTGACGGCGCTGTCGTTAAGCCCCGCCTCCAGACCGGAACGGGCCACCGAGATGGAGGAGAGGAGGCTGATGACGTTCTCGGATAATCTCCGGCAGTTGCGAGTGGAAACCAGGAAGGGCTTGCTGCCCGTAAACATGTCCTCCATGGTGGTCAGGGGCCCCGAGACGGATAGCTGCAGGCTGTTGATGGTGTCGGAGATCTGAAAAGGTTGCGAGTGCAAAAACCACAAAGTGGGGATGACGTTAAATTGGGCTCAGATTTGCACTCCACTTTATTTTTAGTCTAAACCGCAAAATGCATATGTATAAAATGATTGAGTTTTTCATGATTTGAAGGCATTGAAATATTATTTCTACTATTACAAGAGGAGTTTTATCTTATTAATGATATAAAATTTATCCTACTGGGCGATTATAGCGCCATCAATGGCGGTCAATGAGTTAAATGAGGGCGCTATAGAGCAAGGGTGGCGACCAAGTGGGACACAAAGACCCGAAAATGTTAAACTGTGAGAGTCAAAGACCCAGACTTTACGTCAAAAGCATCATAAAAAAATCAAATCTGCCAAATTATTTTTTTAATATATTTTTATGATTAGTTTTTAATGGGATTTGATGAATTTAAGTGTGTTTTAAGACACAATAAAAATAAGAGAAACATGAAATGGGGCAAAGAGCTACAGTATATGTATATAAAATATGATAAGGAGATGCATTAAGGCTGGGAGCCGCATATGGCTCGAGAGCCACCCTTGCTATAAAGGGTTAATATGGACAAATAGGCTTAAGGAGAGTTTTTTTTCACACATCTATCAGGACTCTAAACTTGCGGTAGCACGACACACAATCCTTTCTGTGTAATAACTTTGGGGTGAGGTAACATGAAGAGTAGATTTACTATTATTATTATTATTATTAATAGAAGCAAAAAAAACCTTTAAAAAAGGGCAAATTGTCTTATTTTCGATTTTTCTTATTTTTAATGCTGTCAATGGAGTTGATCAAATGCCATAATGGATAATCCTAAAGTTTTTTCCCATTATTATTCATAATATTGAACAAATTTCCTGCCATTGACAAACAAACAAAAAAACTGCCTGATTAAAATCCCTAATTTCAGTACAACCACTCGATTAGATTGACCTGTAACATTAGCAGCTTGACACACTAACCTATGTTTGACCAATGGGGGGGAATCAATTAGACAGACATTTGTATGCCACACATATACACACATATACACACATTTATACACACAAGTACACGCAAAGGAAGCTACATGACATTTCCCTCACAGGAGCGGCACTCACCAGCAAATCGATGGAAGCTAGCGTGTAATTGGCTGTGAGAAGAGACGAGGTCAACTGATACATCCCATCATTAGCCTCGCTGTTGCCATAGAAACCGATGCCTATGGCAACACTGCAAAAGAGAGGAGGTGGAAGAGGGGGGTGGGGGACAAGGCAAAAAGACTGTGAGAAAGCAGAGTGTGGTGAATATTTAATTGTACATTTAACGGCGGGCAAAACGTGCGATGGCGCCCAGGACGAAAAACGCGACGCTGTGTTTACTACACACGCTTCGTTTATTTAAATATTCAGATTAAGATTGAGGCCAGATGTTTGTCAAATCCCCTCCGAGTGGAGAGGAATGGTAGGGTCCAATCCCCCGTATAAGGATGTGACCCAGATTAGAAAGCAGGAGGGGGGGGGGGGGTTAAGGGAGGAAACCAATGTCTGCGTTATGCGTGGCCAATGCGGCCCGGGCGTTTTTTTCCCCTTTTTTTACACCAAAAAAGGCTGCCATCTGCATGGAAAATCCGGTTTTGTGTCAACAAGCTATTAATTGTTCAGTGGATGTGATCATGGATGATGGTAATGTTGGCATTGTCCACCAGGGGGAGTCGTAGAGTGAGTGAGCGGCATATGATTGTGTATATTCAAGCAGATTATGCCAGTGGGATTGTTAGGGTGTTTGTTTTAGTTTTAATTTATAAAATATATATTAAAATGTGTGGGTGTCCAATCTTTTAGGAATGGTCATTTATAGGAGTGCCTTATTAAAGGGTTAATAATGCCAAAATTTGGAAATATTGAGATTTTAAAGGGTTTATTTGTGTTGTTGTTTAAAGTGCAGTAATCCCTCGAATAGCGCGGCTTCACTACATTGCAGATTTTTTGTTTATTTTTATTCTAATATGATATATACTGCAGTTATTTTTTTATGTGATGATTTGGGGGAGGGGGTGTTATGTCTGATTCATGCTTTGGAATGGTCTTTTCACCAAAATATGGCATTTGAACTCGCGTGCAGATCTTTTAGATGTCCGGTAAACAAACAAGACTAGCGTGAAAAATATGGCGTTTGTTAAAAGGTCATGAATTAAAGTGCCAGTGACATGTATTTGATTAAATTAGAGAGATTGGATTGAAACGGAGCCATAAATCAGTTTTTGACTGTAAAATAAAGCAAAGTAATCCAATATGGCGGCAGCTTTTGTTTACTTCCAATATGTTCGCAATAGCGTTTTGGCGTCATTTCAAAATAGAGGCCATTCAATTTTTAGTGATTTTTCAGGGCAGTGGATTTGTTACTGTATGAAGTGCCAAGTTGTCAATTCATTCAGCTAAAAAAATTCTGGAGTTGTCATCAGACAAGATAAAATATATATATATATATATATATATATATATATATATATATATATATATATATATATATATATATATATATATATATATATATATATATATATATATATATATATATATATATATATATATATATATATATATATATATATATATATATATATATATATATATATATATATATATATATATATATATATATATATATATATATATATATATATATATATATATAATATATAATATAATTATTTTTTTTAACTATTATTTTTTTTCTATTTTCTTGCCCAGACGTAACTTTTTTAAATGACTTATTTATATTTTTATTGGAAAACATGCACTTTGTGGAGTAGTTATCAGACAAGATAAAAAATAATATAATATAATATATGATATAAATTATTTATTTATTTATTATTTTTATTCTATTTTCTTGCCCAGACGTTACTTTTTTAAATTACTTATTTATATTTTTATTGGAAAACACACTTTTTGGGGTAGTTTCAGACAAGATAAAAAATAATATAATTAATAATATAATCAAAAATAAGAATACTTTTCTATTATCTTGTGACTTTTTAACATGTACTTATCCATGTTTTTATCCGGGAAAACGTCTACTTTGTGGACTAGCACGACTAATTTAATAAAGGTTTTTGACTTGATTAAGTTCAAACTAGAGTTTTTATCGACTATTACAGTACGAAATATTTGGAAACATTTGTTGCGTTGTAGATCAAAAAATAAAGTTTTCCGTCTAAAAATGATCAAATAAAAAAAATAACATTAATCCCAGATTATCTGAAGTTTGACGCAAAATTTTCATGGAGCACAGCAGTACTATAAACCTTTGTTTTCCCATTTTGTAGCATTATCACCACCATTTGCGTTTTTTTTCTTACCAGCACAACGTGACGGACGCCACAGCCACCCACGTGACGCAGCAGATCCCCCGGCCCTTCTTGCCGCCGTAGCCGTGACCGGCGCTGCCGTCCTCGTCTTCCTCCTCCTCTTCGGACCCCTCGCCTCGGTCGCCACGGTGACAGCAGCAATAGTGTATGAGGAAGGAGAGAATCACCAAGAGGGAGATGACCAGGGCGATGGCCGACGCGCTGGACAAAACCAGCAGGGTCTGATGGAGAGGGTTGACACAAAATGAATACAATATTGGGACACTTTGAGCAATTTTTAAGGGTTTAGTTGAGGGTTGGGCAAAGTTTTTGGGCAAACCCGGGGCTACATTGACTTTAAAAATTTGACAGATGGGCGGGGTCAGCACAAGATAGGATACATATAAAAAAGTGCATCCGTTAACAGTACATATGAAACATAAACAGAGGAAAAGGACTTAAGTATTAACATATTCATCACTCATCATTCAAGTAAAAAATATAAAGTACAAAGTCAAGTAAAAAGGAATGTAGTATTAAGAAATATTCAAATGTAATTTAAAAAAAGATAGAGGGGCTGTAAAACACGAAAAATAAATAAGAGTGGACACAGCTTCTGCCACTGGCTTCCGTGTGACGGCGCCATCTTGGGGAGAAAAAAAAACATTTGGACAACGTCGGCGGGCCGGATTAAAAAGCCTAACAGGCCGTGTGTGGCCCGTGGGCCGTATTTTGCCCACATCTGGTTTAGTTGGTAGTTGTGTGAGGACCATGGAACGAATTAGCAAATTTACATATAAAGTACACCTCTACTTACGAAATGTTCAAATTACCCAAAAAGTCTTGGAACCAATTGATTTTTTAAGTATCAGTACAACTGTATTTTAAAAAAAATATTGTATACTTCAATTGTCAATCTCAATCAATCTATCACCATGGGTACAGTCATGCCTCTACCTACGAATGCCTCTACATACAAATGCCTCTACATACAAATGCCTCTACATACAAATGCCTCTACATACAAATGCCTCTACATACAAATGCCTCTACATACAAATGCCTCTACATACAAATGCCTCTACATACAAATGCCTCTACATAAAAATGCCTCTACATACAAATGCCTCTACATACAAATGCCTCTACATACAAATGCCTCTACATACAAATGCCTCTAAATACAAATGCCTCTACTTACAAACACCTCTACTTACAAATGCCTCTACTTACAAATGCCTCTACTCACAAATACCTCTACTTCCAAATGCCCCTACTTCCAAATGCCTCTACTTACAAATGCCCCTACTTCCAAATGCCTCTACTTACAAATGCTCCTATATACCAAACTTTCAAGTACAAAAAAAAGTTCAAATAAATTTCCTAAGTAGAGGTACCCATCCAACATACTCTCTAGTGACCATCTCACCCGCATATCACCCGAAAGTCGGCCATGTCGCTAAGCCATATCAAGCACTTGATCATAAACTCAACATTACTAAAATGCATTTTTATCAGCACACATCTATCTCCCTGTATATTATCCTCTGGTCCATCTGGCTGTCTGCCACTCCCCCTTTTTAACAAGCCCCTCCCATTCCTCTTTCCCCACTACCTCTCTCTCTCTCATTCTCTATTTCTATCTGTGTTTTTTTTTCTTTCTGCCCCCACTCAAGCCTCTCGTTTCTTTCCATCTATCCACGGCTGAATCTCCATTAATAATGTGTGACCTACTTAAATACTTTTGAGTGCGACTGTGGCTGAGTTGGCGGCTTGGCTGGCACTGAAGCACCCTCCTCGCATTAGTCATTCCCTCCCTTGGCCTTCTCCGAACACTCGCAAGTGGCTTTTGTTTTCGGCGTTCCCCGGGATAATTTGCACTCGCTTTTGTGTCACGGGATCGTCACAGACTGGCATTGTGAGACTTTTTTTTTCTTTTTCGGGTGGAGAATCTTTCTTCACTAGTTGGTAAAAACCGACATGCACTTTGCAACAAAAATTAAAGTCTGTGATGCCGGTGGCAATTTGGATTTTAACGCTTAGTTGATAATAGGATGTGTGCACGCAAAGGAGCAGGTGCAACTAAGTGACCTGGTAGAGTATGACATTAAAAAAATAATATAAAATAAAACAAGTGTGTTGAGAGGAGGAATGTGAAAAACTGTGATTTTTGTTGGGATTTTTTTGGTGTTTTTTTTCATTTTTAAAGACAAAAGGGAATAAACTGTCGATATTCTTAAAAAATAACAAAAAAAATCATACATTTTTTAGATGCAAGTAAGTGACCCGGCAGAGTATGACACTAAAAAATAAATATAAAGTAAAACACACAAGTGTGTTGAGAGCAGGAATGTCAAAACTGTGTTTTTTTTTATTTTTTTTTTAGAATTTTTCTTTTTCATTTTTTTGGAACTACAAATACTGCATACATGCTAGAAAATACAATTTATACATACCGTATTTTCACGACTATAAGGCGCACCGCATTATAAGGCGCACGCTCAATGAATGACATTTTTTCCATATATAAGGCGCACTGTATTATAAGGCGCACTGTCTATTTTGGTGAAAATGTAAGACTTTTAAGTGCGCCTTATAGTGGTGAAAATACGGTAATTGCGATTGACTTCCAGGTATGAAGCACTCACTACTTTACAGTCACCTCTAGAGCCAGCCATTGTTGATGTTTTTTGTATCAAATCTTGCAGTGGGGGAGGAGCTATATGATGGAAGATGTTGTAAACTAAGATGGCTGATCTGCATATTTAACAGTATTGTTTCAGTTCAGGCGTTTGTGTTTTTTTAATATCCGACAGTGGTGGTTTTTCATTTTCTATTTTTTTCCATATATAAGGCGCACTGGATTATAAGGCGCACTGTCTATTTTGGAGAAAATTTAAGACTTTTAAGTGCGCCTTATAGTCGTGAAAATACGGTATACACCCATACATCCACCCCACACACACAAGAACCAAATATTGTCACTTGCCCTTTAGAGCCAAAAAAAGTTCATACAGAAAGTTAAGTTAATAAAAAAATGACCCAAATGAAGCCAAAAAAAAAACAGCTTGAAATATGTTTTAGGGGGGAATTTTCTAAAAAAAAATGCTTTCACAGTGATGTGACAGATTGCATGACATCCAGTTATAAAAAAAACTGTAAAAAAAGCGTGTGCAATGGTGTGTGTGAGCTCATTTTTATGTGTGTGTGTGTGTGTGTTCTTTTATTACCTGCTGGTACTCCCAGCTGTCAGGGGCAAAGAGGTTGTCCCTCATCTGCATGCTGAGGTCCAGCCGCGGGAGAGCGTGACACATCCGCACCCAAAGCGAAGGGCTGTAGCTGGGCACCGTCGTCATGGCAGCCATTGTCCGCCGTCACCGGAGCCCCTCCCCCACCCTGCGGAAAAAGAAGAACGTGCCGTCAGGGTCGCTGGGACGGGCCGAGTCGGCGAGAGGAGGATACGTCGGATTATTTAAGAGAGGCATCGCCTGAGAGATGCCGGTGGGGGTCAAGAGGTCACGTGTACTTACTGGGAGAGGACTGGTGGGGGGCGGGGCAAGTTTTTTTTTGACAGTGGAAGATGCTGAGATGTTCGTTTTGAGGTAAAAGTCAAATTAAAGGCGAGGTAGTTTAGGTAGGGAAGTTTGCAGGTTGTCTTAATGTGAAAATATGGAAGTAGAACTTTTAGGAGAGGAAATTAAATATGGTTGGGTATTTTTGTGATGTTATGGGTCCAGTTTTTAAAGCATTTTTAGCTGGTGAGTGAAAAGTATATAAGATTACAGTAGCATTTGTCTGTTATTGTTTAAGAAGGAAGAGTTAAAACCGGTATGGAGGAATGCTGTAAAAAGTGTTGTCTAACGATTTCATGGTGTGTCAAAGTGGCGGCCCGGGGGCTAAATCTGGCCCGCCGCATCATTTTGTGCGGCCCGGGAAAGTAAATTATGAGTGTTGACTTTCAATTTTAGGGTCAAATTCAAATGATTATAGATGTATATTAAATTTCCTGATTTTCTCCCTTTTAAATCAATAATTGCATTTTTTAATCATTTTTTTCTGTTTTTAGTTCAAAAAATCATTTTGTAAAATCTAAAAAATATATTAAAAGCTAAAATATACATTGTTTTGGATCAATAAAAAACGCAATATTCAGGGCTTTTAATCCAGTTCTTTTAATCCATTTATTAAAAAAAATCTAAATATTATATCTAAAATGATCCCACCCACATAAAATCAAGTTGACATTAAATCGGCCCGCGAACCAACCCGAGTCTGACACCCTTGCAGTACCACAATAGCACCAACAGGGGTAAAACCCCAATTTCATACAATAACAAGACGCCATTTGGGCTCTACATCCACACTACATCATCTTTAAAATCCACCCAAGTGTACTCAAAATGCTGCTAAACACAAACAACCAATCCGGTTAGCCAACTAAGCTAACACTTAGCCTATTCAGCGTCTGATACCACCATCGCCGCCTCTAAAAAAAAAAACATTTTCACCCCCAACACAGAGCTCCAATCATCCTCCCATACAAAGCCGGCGTACAACTCCCGAATTTGAGATGCCTTGAAACTAAATGTTTGATTGAACGATGTAATGGCGGCTATTATTCCAACCAAACAAGGGTCGATATTCAGCGTTTGGGGCCCTCCCCCGTCGATGTACACAGCGGGCCATGTCGTTCAATACCATCCAAGATAAAAGTTTGTATGGAGAAAGGCGTCAAAGACAGACAATTTCCTCATTGAAATTGAACAAAAGACAGTTAAAAGCGTGCAACGGGCCGGATGGAAGCGAGCGATGGGAATGCGTCTCAATCAGCTGGTTGAGGCTAATGGTTCCGGCGGCCCAACTGCTGCAAATCAATTGCTCCATTTCACTTATTAAAATGGAAGCTGATCCAGTCTTTTGTTTTGGATTTTTTTCTAGAGGACATGTAGTTGACATTGTTTTTTTTTTTTTTTACTTAACAAAAGTTTATAGGCCCATTTAAACATTGAAAGGACGTTTTATGGTATTTACTCGCATATAAGCCGCGCCCATGTATAAGTCGCACCCTTAAAATTTCGTTGGATTTTACATTTTTTTGTATAAGTCGCCCCTTAAACACAATTTTCACTACCATATTTATTGTTTTAATAGGAAGTATAAATAAATATGTTATTTTGAAGGGAAAATCTTAAGATAAATCATCATAAGTGGTATTTTGGAGATATTATATGACATTATTTGGGTCAATATCATAAGGAAGTTAAATTGAAAAAGGAAGTCAGGTGACCAGTACAACCAGGAAGTGTGTAAGTAGCAGTTTAGTTTGTCAACTCTAGGTAAGATGGTGGCGCCCTGGGCGAGCAATGGCAGGCACAAGTGAGTTTTTTCCAAGATAAGGTTGATTTTTTTCCTTAAATTTCAATTTACAGACGTCAAAATAAATGTTATTTAGCGTTTTATCTGTTTATCTTTTCTTTCTTTTGAAAGAATTGAATTGAATGCTTTTATTGTCATTATACAAGTATAATGTCATGCTTTATGGCGTTTCATGCATTTCAAGTCGGATTTATGCGCATATAAGCCATATATAAACCCATCAAAACCCTCAATAGTCATTTTTTAGCAACAAATATAGTGCAAATTCGAAAAAATACCGTAATAAATGGATTTTTGACAACAATAACTTTCATAATGACGTCACGGCGCATCAGTGTTTTGCACTTTCGCCTCACATCGAGGGTTCAATCCCCAGCAGTTTCCAACTTTCCTATTTGTGTGTTTTTCCCGTGCCTATGTGGGTTTTCTACGGGTACTTCAGGCCCCAGCACCCTTGTGAGGATAGGCATTACCCAAAACATTTGAAAACATAACATAATTCCAAAAAAAAAATCTATTTCTCAACGACATCCATTGATTAGCAACAGGAAGTTAAAAATTGCACATTCTTACGCACAGCCGCAATGCATTATGGGTAGGTGTGGGTAGCCAACTACGGGAATGAGTCACTAAGCAAAGCAGAGGCGGTCTGTTTACATGAGCGCTTCACCAAATGAGCTACTGAACATTTCCGCTGATGGGTGACAACACGGCAATCGAGGTGACAAATGAGGCGCAAAAATGGCCGCCAAACGGGGCAAATGAAATGGAATGACCATCACCTGTTTCAAACGCGAACTTAACTTTATTGAAAGCGTCTCATTCAGTTTTCCTTTAAATATTTTCGATCATTTTTCCCAATATGCTGAAATGCTGGCCTTTAATTTTCATGTGCACCCCAAAATTCAGCAAATCTGTTTTGACATACACACCAAGTCCTTGTACAAATTATATTCATATGTCAAAGCACCACTGTACTGCATGTTAGTCAGTTTTTCCTTAAATATGTCCGATCTTTTCGCACAAAATTCTGAAATGCTGGCTTTAATTTTGATGTGAACCCCAAAAATCAACAAACCTGTCTTGACATACACACCAAGTCCTTGTACAAATTATATTCATATGTCAAAGCACCACTGTACTGCATGTCAATCAGCTTTTCTTTAAATATTTCCCATAATTTTCCCCAATATTCTAAAATATTGGCCTCAAATTTTGATGTGCACCCCAAAATTCAGCAAATCTGTCTTGACATACACACCAAGTCCTTGTAAAACTTATACTCATATGTCAAAGTGCCATTGTACTCCATGTGAGTCGGCTTTTCTTTAAATATTTAGTCATTTTCCCCAATATTCTAAAATATGGGCCTTTAATTTTGATGTGCACCCCAAAATTAAGCAAATCTGTCTTGACATACACACCAAGTCCTTGTAAAACTTATACTCATATGTCAAAGCACCACTGTACTACACGTCAGTTAGCTTTTCTTTAAATATTTGGGATTCAGAATGTTATTTGCAGACTTTTATCGACATATAGTCTGTAATATATATATATATATTTTACGAGTTTTTGGGGTTTCTTTAATGAGAATGACTTTATATTGTAAATAGAGGATTTACAGGAGAAGACATTGTGGTAGTGGTGTGCAAAAAAGAGGGTGCTGTAGCTCAAAACCAAGCGAAAATGTTGAAAATTAATAAAGCAGAGAGTGCAGGTGGGCAGTGGACAACAGCAGCTACACTTGTCACACTGACACGGTATCATCTTGTCGCTTGTTATCTTACATTAGCAAAGACGAATAAATGCTTTTTTTTGGATGCCGCCAGCGAGACTCCGTGACGTCTGAATGTACGACGGGAAAAGAAGAAAAGAGCCATTTTGGGAGGCGGCTAATGAGGACAAGCCGTACAAAAACGACAGCTTTTATCCAATTCGGACGGTTAGGGCGTCAATATCCATCAAATTGCTGTCTTTTATAAACACATTTCCATTTGTGGTCAGCTTGATATCACATTCTTCCTTGCAAATAGAAAGCAGCACTTAAGAACAACCTTTTTTTACCCGCAATTTATAGGCGGGCATTAAAGGCTTACGACATTCATTAACATGTTGTGTGTTTATGGGCTTCATTTGGTATGCAAAGCCCCCCAGACCCCATTTTTTTTTTGGTGTCCACTACCCCAAACGCGCGCTATTTCCTCTGAAAGTTGACGTAAAGAAAAAAAATAGAACATCATTGCGGCGTTTTACTGCAGGACGGGATTTGACGTGATGGCTGCGGAATTTATATTCATGGAAATTGTGTAATATGAAAAAAAATATATTAAAAAATCAATTTCTTACCTTGGACAGTCGCGTTGGAAGGTGTGTTTTGTCGTGGTTTGCCACCGGGGGTGATTTTTTTTAGCCGCTTAAAGAAGTGTAGCGGCGTTAGTCGATGCCCGATGCTCTGGCAAAAACATCCTGGGGGAAAAAAAATGCTTGAGGAGATGCCCAAAAAATGTTTAAAAAAAAAAATGGAGTCAAAATGTGTTAGGGAAGCGAGTCATTGGATGATATTAAAGAGATGATAATTGGATGCTTGACGGGTGAGAGTGGAGAGCCGTTGGTGTTGATGGATGGGTGAGGAGCTCGCAGTGAGGGCGAGCGAGTGAGAGAGGAGGAGAGAGAAAGAGAGAGAATGAGAGAGAGAGAGGGGATTAAGATTGAGGAGACACCCCTCGGGGACTCTCTATCATTTCATTGTCGTGGTGCAATGCCATGTTGCCTAAAGATAATGAATCTGTTAGCAGGGATTAAACGTGCGGCTTCTTATTCCGACCCCCACCCCGGGGTCCAATTTGACCAATCTCCACCCAGAGCGGTGGAATGAACCTTGACCAGATTAACGGAGAGGGGGGAAACGGCGTGGGACGTTTTAGCAATCCGCTCACATATAGAATGCCGAATAGTGCCGGTTAACAGAAGGAGGGGAGCTAATGTACTTGAGGAGAGGTGCACGTTCAATGAGTGGAAGTGGTAGCTAAGCACTCTGGGTGAATGTAGATGGGGGGAGGAGGGGGGATAGGGGGTGTCGGAGTGGGTTTTTTTTTCAGGGAGGGAGGGGGGGGGACAATGAATGGCGATTTGGTGGTGGAGATCGGGAGAGAGTGACAATGTGTGATTACATGATGGAGTGATGAGGTGGGAGAGTTGGGAAGGGTGGGGAGGGGGAGGGGAGAGGTTTACAATAGCGCCCCCTAGGGGTGGTTAGGGAGGGGTGTAGAAATTTTTGGTTGTGAAAAGGGAATTTGTTGAATTTATTGAGAGGTAGACGTCCAAAAGGGAAGGAAGTTGGTGGTTTGTGCTAAGTGGATGTTAAATGCATATGTCAAGGCAGCACTGTGTACTGCATGTTAGTTCGTTTTTTTTTTTTTAATATTTTTTTTCGATCATTTTTTCACAATATTCTGAAATAGTGGCCTTTAATTTTGAGGTCCCAACCCAAAATTTAGTAAATCAGTTCAAACAATTAAAAAATATTACTCTCAGTTGTCTTATAGGAAAATGTGTCTCAACATACACACCAAGTTCTTGTACAAATTATAGTCATATGTCGAAGCACCACTGTAGTGAATGTCAGTCAGTTTTTCTTTAAATATTTAGACATTTTCCACAATCATCTAAAATAATGGCCTTGAATTTTCATGGGCAACCCCAAAATTTAGTAAATCGGTCTTGACATACACACCAATTACTTGTACGAATTATATTCATATGTCAAAGCACCACTATACTGCACGTCAATCAGCTTTTCTTTAAATATTTACAGTCATTTTCCACAATCTTCTAAAATAATGGCCTTGAATTTTGATGTGATACCCAAAAGATTAAGCAAATCTGTCCTGACATACACACCAAATCCTTATACAAATTATATTCATATCTCAAAGCACCACATTTCCCATCATTTTCCCCAATATTCTAAAATATTGGCCTTTAATTTCCTCTACACCCCAAAATTCAGCAAATCTGCCTTGCCATACACACCAAATCCTCATACAAATTCAATTCATACCTCAAAGCACCACATTTCCCATCATTTTCCCCAATATTCTAAAACCCTGAGCTTTTAATGTTAGTGTACAAGCCCAAGATTGAAAGTCTCCCACTAGGCCACCCCAGTGCATAAAAAAAAAAAAAATCACCAGTGGAGTAAGCAAACAAGAAAAAAAAATGGGTGAGGGAGGGGGCGCTAGTTTTCTGTGTCAGTGAAAAAAAAATGGAAGAGTGGGGGAAGGGATAATGCGAGCCTCGGCACAGAGCATGCCCGCTGACTCATAGGGAGCCTATGTATAGTGTACAAGTGTGTATATATGTGTATATATGTGTGTATACGTGTGTATATGTGTGTATATGTGTGTGTATGCGTGTATATGTGTGTATATGTGTGTATATGTGTGTATATATGGGTGTGTGTCCTAGAAGAAGGGGGCAAAGAGAGGAAATCTCGTTACGTATGCAAGACTCGCTACTCTGGCTACGACCAAAGCGTGGCCTAATCCAGGCCATCCATCATGGAAAATACTTCTGGCATAACAGCGTAAATAATTAACTACCTTGGACAGATCGTAGATTTCAAAAAGAAGGAAAGCCGGAACACTTGTAGCTCCCGAGTCCAATCAGCGTTGATCTGGAATAGATGACATAAATCTTAGAATTATGAGCCGCACAATACAGGCACTCCATGTGAAGTCAAGGCGATTTTTTTTTGCCTCGTAAAGTATTTATGAGGCGGGTGTAAATGTTTATAGGAGGCGTCGATGTATTTTTTTTGATCGTACAAGAGGGGGGCTATGTTTTTTTTTTTTTTTTTTAACGTTGACGGTAGTGGATGTCCGTTCGCTTTGAGTTAAGAGCGGCGGGTGATCTCAGTTCAAGCGGAATGGACATTTAATGACATGGTTTTAGAGGGGAAGAAAAATGGCTGACAATTTCTATGTTTATTTTTGTATGTTGATGGTAGTGGATGTCCGTTCGCTTTGAGTTAAGAGCGGCGGGTGATCTCAGTCCAAGCGGAATGGACATTTAATAACATGGTTTTGGAGGGGAAGAAAAATGGCTGAAAATTTCCATGGATGTTTTTTGTTTTATTCAATTTGATGAATGGAACCATGTATTAGTACAGAAGCATTTTTTAAAAAGAAAATTAGTTAAAGTGCATGTCTTTAATAATCAAAATGTTCTACTTTGATTTTCATTCAAATGAGTGCATTAATAGTGTATACATTCATTTTGGCATAAATCAATTTGACATATATAATAAGATAAAATGATCAATTCCAAAAATATGAAATCAACCCTGGCTGGCAGGTCCTGCAGCCTAAAACAATTTCCTCATGATCTGACCCTTCATTTAAAGCCCTTTTAAAAACATTCAAACATGACTATAAATAACTTACACTAAATATGATCTGATGTATTAGTTTTAAAAGACATTGAGATAGCAAGCGCACACACACAGTTCATTAACAGTGACAGACGGCAAATCCATCCAATCTGGGAGGATGGCAGGATTTGACCTCTAAATGTGATTAATCAACAATCAGATGATTATGAAAATAATCTATCACTATTCTACTAAAAGAAATACTCTAGTACACCAAAAGATATTCACTGAAAAATAGGGTTATTATTGTGGCGTGACCGGACGTTTGGTCACCGGTCTTTTGGTCGCCAAACTTTTGGTCGCCGGTCTTTTGGTCGCCGGAGTTTTGGTCGCCGGAGTTTTGGTCGCCGGACTTTTGGTCGCCGGACTTTTGGTCGCCGGACTTTTGGTCGCCGGACTTTTGGTCGCCGGTCTTTTAGTCCTTTTTGGTCCTCGGTCTTTTGGTCACGGGTCAAATGATGACAGAGTTTACTGTTGAAACCAGCCATATCTAAGTACTGTTTAATATCTAAGTACTGTTTAATATCCAAGTACTGTTTAATATCCAAGTACTTTTTGATATCTAAGTACTTTTTGATATCGAAGTGCTGTTTAATATCTAAGTACTGTTTAATATCTAAGTACTGTTTAATATCTAAGTACTGTTTAATATCTAAGTACTTTTCAATATCTAAGTACTGTTTAATATCCAGATACTGTTTAATATCTAAGTACTGTTTAATATCTAAGTACTGTTGAAACCAGCTCTAAAAATTAGTTTAATATCTAAATATCTACTGTTTTCAACAGTACTTAGATATTAAACAGTACTTAGATATTAAACTCTCTCATGGATATAACAGAAACGGACCAAAAGACCGGCAACCAAACGTCCGAGTACCTTATTGTGGTTGCACTTTTCGTTGAATCATTTTGAGTTAACTTTTTGCTATCTTAAATCAAGACAAAACAAAGAGGATACCACCAGAAATCTGAAGTGCAACGAAAACCTCCTGAAAATCCTTGTAAAAGCACAAAAATGTTGGACTTTCCAGCCAATGGATGGATTATCTAAGACTTACCGAACTTACAATCTTGTAAAAACCGTCCACGTCGTCCTCCCCGATGACGCAAAGGTGCAACGTGTTGACGGGCAAACGTCCGAAATTTAAACCTTTGCCCACCTTCAGGGATCCCACGTCGTTGAAGATTCGTTCGCCGCCGTGGTCGCCCGTGATCTTGGCCAGGGTGAGATGGTAGCGTGGGTTGTAGGAGTTCCTGTGGAGGAGACCCCGACTCCAGTAGGCCTCCTGCAGGCCCTCATTGAGCAACTGGAGCTTGATCTGAGGCTGCGGGCTGAGGTACAGAACCCTACCGTTGAAATGCTTCAACTTCACGGGGAAGCCCAGAGTCACCGGCGGATTGTGATCGAACTGGGCGAAGTGTGCGAGGATTTGCACCGCCTCCTCCACTTCGGAAGGGGTCCGAAGAACCAGGAGGCACATGGTGACGTGCAGGGAGCTGGAGGTTTGCCAGTGAGGGGCGGACGACGGGAGGAGGGCTCTAACCTCGTCCTGGAGCTGCTGGAAACAGGTGAGGATGGCGGGGGTGTTGGCCCGGAAGGTGATGAAGTGCGTGGGTTTCTTTTTACGCCAAGGGTCTGGCACGTTGGCTCCTTTTTCGGGAGATTCTGAAAGATTCTGGGGGCGGAAAAGGTGGACCAATGTTAGCTCATATTGATAGCGTCAAAAGTCGGAGACTATAGTGTTTTATATGCTAAATTGTTCATTAACTCAAGTGATCGACCAATGTTTTTTTCAGGACCAAAAGGATTAGGAGAATAGGATTAGCATATTTTCTCGCATATTAGCCGCTTCTGCTGTTTGGTGGCCCGGACGTTTGGTGGCCCGGACGTTTGGTGGCCCGGACGTTTGGTGGCCCGGACGTTTGGTGGCCCGGACGTTTGGTGGCCCGGACGTTTGGTGGCCCGGACGTTTGGTGGCCCGGACGTTTGGTGGCCCGGACGTTTGGTGGCCCGGACGTTTGGTGGCCCGGACGTTTGGTGGCCCGGACGTTTGGTGGCCCGGACGGTTGGTCGGCCGGACGTTTGGTCGGTCGGACGTTTGGTCGGCCGGACGTTTGGTCGGCCGGACGTTTGGTCGGCCGGACGTTTGGTCGGCCGGACGTTTGGTCGGCCGGACGTTTGGTCGGCCGGACGTTTGGTCGGCCGGACGTTTGGTCTGCCGGACGTTTGGTCTGCCGGACGTTTGGTCTGCCGGACGTTTGGTCTGCCGGACGTTTGGTCGCCGGGACGTTTGGTCGCCGGGACGTTTGGTCGCCGGGAGGTTTGGTCGCCCGGACGTTTGGTCGCCCGGACGTTTGGTCGCCCGGACGTTTGGTCGCCCGGACGTTTGGTCGCCCGGACGTTTGGTGACCGGGACGTTTGGTCGCCCGGACGTTTGGTCGCCCAGACGTTTGGTCGACCGGACGTTTGGTCGACCGGACGTTTGGTCGACCGGACGTTTGGTCGACCGGACGTTTGGTCGCCCAGACGTTTGACATGATCGTTTACTGTTGAAACCAGCTCTCAAAATTATATTCATGAGAGTTTAATAGCTAAATATCTACTGTCGAAATCAGCTCTAAAAAATGTTATTGACCCAGGCGACCGAAAGTACGGGCGACCAAACGTCCGGGTGACCAAACGTCCGGTCACGATGGTGGTAAGAGGAGGCCGATAACTGAATATTAAGTCGATATTCATCTGCCGTAAAAGTGGAAAAACAATAACCTACCAAATGCTTCAATCCTTCTAAACTCTCGTTCCCTTTTGCCAAATTTTCATTGGTGTCTCCACCTTCCACATTGGATGCTTCTTTGTCCGCGGATGTCTTGGTGCTAAATCGAGAAAACAAAGGGGATTACTCAACAGAGCCTCTCAGGAATTGTGCACCACTTGACAATTGGGAGCAAGCTTCTCTGTCATTATGTAACACTGCACCTGACCTCTCGTCTGTTACTCCATATCTTGGTTCTGCTTGGAAATTTGCTCTCAAAACAAGGAATCATGCATCCATTTTGGCATTTGAGTGAAGGAGGAGCTCACAAATCGTTTCTATTTGGTTCACGACAAGAAAAAAAAACAAAAAACATGAACACAGATGTCAAACTCAAGACGCGGGGGCCAAATCAGGCCTGCCACATCATTTTGTGTGGCCGCAAAGGTAAATCATGCAAATTGCCTTCATGCTTTAATGCATTTTTGAATGCCTTCAAAGGGAGATCAGTTATTTCTGAGAATACTTGTGGTGTAAAAAAAAGAACAAAAAAGCCCCACAAAAATGTAAATCAATGATAATTAAATAACATAAATGAAGATTATATGTTTTTTTGTCTTTTTTAAAACAATAAATGTAAAAAAAATCTAAATAAATCAAAGAATATTTACAGTTTACAGAAAAAATAAAAGAAAATTGAAAATGTTTAATATCATTATTATTATATTAATTACACCAATGGTGAATTCTAAATGATTTTTTCATTTTTTTTACTGAAATTAAAAAATTGAAAAAAATGTAATAAAAGGTTACCATTCATGTTTTTGGAATGTGGGAGGAAACCGGAATGACCGGAGAAAACTCCCGCCGGGCAGAACATGCAAACTCCCCACAGGTGGATCGACCTGGATTTGAACCCAAGACCCCAGAGCTGCGAGGCCTACATGCTAACCACTAGTTGTCGTCACTTGCTATTTAATTGTCTGTCAATTCGTCTAATAAATAAATATGATAACTAAAATACGTCCCGTGACCAAAACGAGTTATGTGCATGAAATACAACCAGTTAGAAAAAGAAAGCCTCCACAAAGCTCCGAATGGAGCTGTTTCAACGAGTCAATTCAAGTTGGTACGGCGAGGAAAAAATGTGGGCTGAAGATAACAACGACGGGTGTGATTTGCTTTCTATTTCCAGCCAGGGTGAAAAAACAGACCTATTGGGCGCCTCCTCCGCAAAACATGCCGGGGCCTGACACGCTTGCGCTGACTCAGAACCGCCAGCGCTCCTTCCGTTGTGCTCTTCTTGCTCCAGATGTGCGTTCTGGCCGTGACTTGACTCCATTTTCTGCCCGGTAACAGCTGGGGCTTGCTCTTGAGCTGTTTCGGGGTGATTCAAAAGGTCACGGTTAATTATTTCTCTTGGCCATCGAGTTGCATTGCCTTTCCTTTAAATGACGGCAATGGCTGTTTTTTTGGTGGGGGAAATGAAGCAACATTTATTTGCTAATCTTGGTATACCTTTTACTTTCTCCTCCCCTCCAAAGGGGGGAGCCAGAGATTGACCAGTGGAGCCAAAGACCTTATCGGTCCTGCTGTGGCGGTCCCATACGCGGTGGCCTCTGTAGCTGAAGTACTGGATGCGGTGTCGGGGCAGAGCCAGATCGGTGGTGTAGTCGCAGTCGCACGGTTTGAGGTCCCAGTTGAAATCGGAAAAGGGGCGATCCAGCACGCCCAGGAAACGGTCCAGGTAGCCCACTATAAATTCGGAGCCGTCCAACGAGGGGTCCCAGAGGATCCGAGAGATGACGTCGTCGGCTGTTCGCATGCGAGGCTTTTTGTTGACATCTAGGCGTTAAAAAAATAAATAAAAATAAGCTAAGTACTGTTTAATATGTAAGTACTGTTTGATATGTAAGTACTGTTTAATATGTGAGTACTGTTTAATATCTAAGTACTGTTTAATATCCAAGTACTGTTTAATATCTAAATATTGTTTAAGATGTAAGTACTGTTTAATATCTAAGTACTGTTTAATATCCAAGTACTGTTTAATATGTAAGTACTGTTTAATATCTAAATACTGTTTAATATGTAAGTACTGTTTAATATCTAAATACTGTTTAATATCTAAATACTGTTTAATATGTAAGTAATGTTTAATATGTAAGTACTGTTTAATATGTAAGCACTGTTTAATATCTAAGTACTGTTTAATATCCAAGTACTGTTTAATATCTAAATACTGTTTAATATCTGTTTAATCATAGTTGCGTTTATCTTTTTCTTCATTTTTCATTCATTTTCTGAACCGCTTGGCTCGCCGGGGGTACTGTTTAATATGTAAGTACTGTTTAATATGTAAGTACTGTTTGATATGTAAGTACTGTTTAATATGTAAGTACTGTTTGATATGTAAGTACTGTTTAATATGTAAGTACTGTTTAATATGTAAGTACTGATTAATATGTAAGTACTGTTTAATATGCAAGTCCTGTTTAATATGTAAGTACTGTTAAAGTCTGCCATTGTAATCAAGTGATTGTGGTCAGGTGCTGCTCCTACCAACACCCACTTGGCTCTTTGTGGATTTAGTTTGACGCCCGTGGCCTAAGGCAACAATAACATATGTGAATCTATATGGGAAATGGGAAATAAAAATCACAGTCACCCTCGTTTTTTTTAGGTTTGCCAGCTTTGGACCTTTTGGCTCTCTTCTTCTTTTGTTTTTCTCGAACCTGTTCTTCAACGTGATCAGGAATAAGAGTGTCGCCAATTGCAATAGCTGGATCCCTGTAGACATGTGAATAAAAGATAGGTCCAAATTCAGCTAAATATTCAATATATATATGAATTTAAATGAAAAGAGTGAAGGGAGAATATAAACTACAGAGTTAACATATAATAATACCTAGTTAGGAGAGTGCATCTTGCACAAAGAAGGAATGAGTTTACCATATTTATGGACTATAAGTCGCACCCGAGGATGAATCTAAGAACTCGGACTCTATTGGGGGAAAAAACTGTACATATAACTGTACTACAAAAACGTGTATGGCCTTTTTCAACTGGAATGCAATTATCAAAGTCATCAAAGTTGTGAAATGAAACATTTACAATGGGATATCTTACACAGAGCTGTTGCTGGGTACTTGACAGGTCACCTGGCTGGACTTGTGAGACAAACGACATCTGACACCAAAGCGACATTTTCCCTCTAGGAAGAACTGGCACACGTCGACCTCTTTTGCATCTGTCGGAGCCATATGAGGAGAAAAAGTGCAAAGGTCAATGCTTGTGTCAGTGTGTCTGCCATGTATTGATTCTCTCATGGGTTATGAAAAGGAACACAAACATGGTAGACAAAATAAACATTGTTGAAATGCTGCGAGAGCAAAATAAAGATGATGTGAATTTAAAGGATATTATTTAAAGATCATTGTCCTAAAAATGTGGAGTAAATGTTCATTTTAACATTGACTCAGCTCCATAAAATTGTGGTTTTCATATTCATGATGACTCCAAAGAACTATGTCGACTAAAAA